>NC_035444.2:50238059-50538059 GCF_002127325.2 Helianthus annuus
AAAACAAAGAAGTCAAATGCGAGAGTTTTTCACATGGATGCAAAGGAAGCGGTCCAGAACGACAACGTGCTTACAGGTACTTTTCTCGTAAATAATATATTTGCAAGAGTACTATTCGATTCTGGCGCTGATAAATCCTTTGTAGACCAGAAATTTTGCCAACTACTAAATATGCCTATCAAAACCATCGATGCGAAATACGAAGTAGAGTTAGCAGACGGCACGATAGAAACCGTCTCGACTGTTCTAGAGGGATGTGAAATATCCATTAGGAACCATTCTTTTCCTTTATCCCTACTTCCCTTCAAATTAGCGGGTTTTGACATTGTGCTAGGCATGGACTGGTTATCCCATAACCAGGCCCAAATCATTTGCGGCAAAAGGCATATAGTATTAAAGACTCCGAGTGGTGAATCTCTTACCATTCGAGGAGATACGCAATACGGATTGCCCGAAGACGTATCTATGCTGAAAGCTTCTAGATGTTTGAACAGAGGCTGCGTAATTTACATGGCTCAGGTGATAATGGAAGAACCGAAGCCGAAGATCGAGGATCTTCCTGTCATTTCTGAATATCCCGAAGTTTTTCCCGAAGAACTACCTGGTTTGCCACCAGATAGACAAGTGGAGTTCAGAATAGACATCATTCCTGGAGCTGCTCCGATAGCAAGAGCACCTTACAGGTTAGCTCCAACGGAAATGAAAGAACTGAGGACCCAGTTGGATGAACTGCTGGCGAAAGGTTTTATCAGACCTAGTTCATCTCCCTGGGGAGCTCCTGTCCTGTTTGTAAAGAAGAAGGACGGATCGATGCAGTTGTGCATCGACTACCGAGAGCTGAATAAAGTTACCATAAAGAATAGATATCCTTTACCAAGGATCGATGATCTGTTCGACCAGCTGCAAGGCGCGAGCTACTTCTCAAAGATCGACTTAAGGTCGGGCTATCATCAACTAAGGGTCAGAGATGAAGATGTACATAAGACAGCATTTAGGACTCGCTATGGTCATTACGAGTTCCTAGTGATGCCTTTTGGGCTCACAAATGCACCGGCTGCGTTCATGGATCTCATGAATCGCGTCTGCAAGCCGTATTTGGACAAATTCGTCATAGTCTTCATCGATGATATCCTTATATATTCCAAGAACCAAGCTGACCACGAGAAGCACCTCCGTTGCGTTCTCGAATTACTACAGCGTGAGAAACTCTACGCCAAATTCTCGAAATGTGAATTCTGGCTACGAGAGGTTCAATTTTTAGGGCACGTTGTGAGCGAGCGTGGTATCCAAGTGGATCCCGCTAAGGTAGAGGCGGTCATGAACTGGCAAGAGCCAAAGACGCCTACCGAAATCCGTAGTTTCCTAGGATTAGCAGGATACTACCGGAGATTTATTGAAAATTTTTCGAGGATTGCTGCACCCTTGACTTCCTTGACCAAGAAGAAAGAAAAGTACATTTGGGGCGCAAAGCAGCAAGAGTCCTTCGAAATACTGAAGCAAAAGCTAAGCAATGCACCTGTGTTGACATTACCTGAAGGTACTGATGGATTCGTAGTTTACTGCGATGCATCACACACCGGCATGGGGTGTGTGCTTATGCAGAAGGGCAAGGTGATTGCCTATGCTTCAAGGCAATTAAAGGTGCACGAAAAGAATTACACCACCCATGATTTGGAGTTGGGTGCCGTTGTATTTGCACTGAAATTGTGGAGGCACTACCTATATGGTATTAAATTTGTGATTTATTCTGATCACAAAAGCCTCCAGCACCTGTTCAACCAGAAGGAGTTGAACATGAGGCAGCGTCGTTGGATGGAGACCCTGAATGACTATGACTGTGAGATCAGGTACCATCCCGGCAAGGCGAATGTAGTCGCCGATGCCTTGAGCAGAAAGGAAAGGGTAAAACCTATTCGAGTCAATGCCAAAAGCATTGAGGTCAAGAACAATTTAATTGAAAAGATATTAGCTGCACAGCGAGAGGCTGTGTTGGAAGCTAATTATCCTAATGAAAAGCTGGGAGTAACTGAGGAGCAGTTGACTCTTAGCAAGGATGGAATTCTTAGGCTGAACGGACGTATGTGGGTTCCAATTTATGGGGGACTACGAGATGTTATCCTCCAGGAAGCCCATAGTTCCAAATACTCAGTCCATCCTGGTGCTGACAAGATGTACCAAGACTTAAAGGCAAATTATTGGTGGATAGGCTTGAAAAAGTTTGTAGCCGCCCACGTAGCAAAGTGCTTGACTTGTGCTCAAGTCAAATCCGAGCACCAAAAGCCGTCTGGCTTGCTACAACAGCCTGAACTTCCCGAGTGGAAGTGGGAATGCGTAACTATGGATTTCATAACCAAGTTACCCAAAACCAGGAAAGGAAACGATACAATATGGGTCATAGTCGATAGGCTGACTAAATCAGCTCATTTTCTACCCATCAAGGAGACGTATAGCTCCGATATGTTAGCCCAACTTTATGTTGATAAGATTGTAGCCTTACACGACATACCTGTGTCTATTATCTCCGACAGGGATACTAGATACACATCTCACTTCTGGAAGAGTTTCCAGCAATCTTTGGGCACGCGTTTAAACTTTAGTACGGCTTACCATCCACAGACGGACGGTCAGAGTGAGCGTACTATCCAAACGCTAGAAGACATGCTTCGTGCATGTGCGATCGATTTAGGTGGTAACTGGGATAAGAACCTACCCCTGATCGAATTCTCCTACAATAATAGCTACCACACCAGCATAAAGGCTGCGCCTTTCGAGGCATTATACGGTAGGAAATGTAGATCGCCTGTTTGTTGGGCGGAAGTAGGAGAGGTCCAATTATCAGGACCAGAGATTGTTTTCCAGACAACGGACAAGATTGTCCAGATCCGGGAACGTCTCAAGGCTGCCCGCGATAGGCAGAAAAGCTACGCTGATCCAAAACGTAAGGATCTTCACTTTGAAGTAGGTGAAAAAGTGTTGCTTAAGGTATCACCCTGGAAAGGGGTGATGCGTTTCGGCAAGAAAGGCAAACTGAGTCCAAGATACATAGGACCTTTTGACGTCATTGAACGTGTCGGATCAGTCGCCTATAAGTTGAACTTGCCTGAAGAGCTCAATGGAATTCACAATGTGTTCCACATCTGCAATCTCAAAAAGTGCTTCGCCGATGAATCATTGGTGATTCCACACACAGATGTGCATATAGATGAGAGCTTAAAGTTCATAGAAAAACCTTTGTCGATTGAAGATCGACAGGTAAAGAAGCTTCGAAGAAAGCACGTACCAATTGTAAAGGTCAAATGGGATGCTCGTAGAGGTTCTGAATATACGTGGGAAGTCGAAGCTACAATGAAAGAAAAGTACCCCTATTTATTTGAGTAAATCTCGGGTCGAGATTTATTTTAAGGGGGTGAGGATGTAACACCTCGAATTTTTGTGTCCAATGATGTGGTGGCATCCATAATAAATAAAGGACTAATTTTGACAAACCTTGAAAGTATATAAATTCGAGGGTTATAAATGTCAACAAGGGTATATATACTGTATAGTAACCCTAAATAACGCTTGTACCTTCGAACGAATAAATCATAGATCGTACGGAAGCGAAACGCGGAAGAAAGTGAGAGATTACGAGCTACAGGGGTTAACTGTGTCAACATGTTTAATTATACCTCTGAGTGACCCTTTAACGTTCCCAAGGCTTCGTAACAGTATTATACGCTCACTAGAATATACTATATAAATTCCGCGAAGTTCCGTCTTAAAACGAGAGAGTTATACTCGAATTCGTATGAGAAGGGTTAAAAGCGTCAACAGTGAAAGTTAAGGCTTTCCAAATAATTAATAAACTAACCGGGGACTTTATTACGCGGGTAAATAACACGAGGCCCCTATCGGTAAATAACCGAGGGCCAAACCGCAAAGTTACCCCTTCAAACCCGAAAGGTCAGGTAAATCATTACGAAAGATTTCGTTATTAATTACCAGGATTTCGTAATCATGACAAAAGATTTTAAAAATCTGAAAAACAGACCTCTCGCGACCCGCGTGAAGGTTAGGCTTAAGTTGAGGCGGGCCGCGAGCCACCTCAATTACGCGTCTGATTTCTTAAACTCAGGCGACCCGCGTAAAAGTGCATGGGAACTCCCATGCGGGTCGCGTAAAGTGCCCAGATGCAGAAAGTTGTAGTTTCTTGCCTTTTGGAGCTTGTGAACGATCATACACATAATTAATGAAGCATGGGCGCCCCCTACTCGACCCATACACCTTAGGGACACCTGCCCATGATCCATGATCAGTATAGGCCAATGTGGAATGATCTTGGGGTTCATTTTTCACTATAAAAGGCCATGTTGTGGTTACAACATACACACAACTCAAAACACAATTACTGATCATTCTAAGAAGCTCCCAAGCATCCATCTCTGCTCTATAAGCAAGACTCAACTTCTGTAAGTAATCTAACCCTTTGTGGTTTCACATTTCCTTAGTAAAATGGCTAGAAACCAAACCGTCGTAAATACGGTTTGACTTTAAAATAACTCAGTAATGGATCAGTCTTACGACGAATCAAAAGTGGTTATGAGTTGGTATTTATGTGGGTAATAAACCTCTAAAAGGGTTCCCCCTGATCACCACTCTAACTATGTCAAATATCGAGTCAAACGTGCGGTTAAAAAGTCAACAGAAAGCTATTTTAGCGATTTATGCATAATCTGTAATGTATATGTTATGAAACCTGTTTTGACACTTGTAAAACATGATATTAAGTATATAAACTTGTTTGCGCTCGTTTGAATCGATCATTTGCTATATTGACCTGGTTCGGAGCCGAATGTCGCAAAAGTTTGACTTTTGTTTTGACTTCAGTTCTGACCCGTTTTAGTGAGGTATAAATATACCTTAGGACTCTTTTAGGACCAGGTCACATGTCGGTATAAACCTCTGTGATCGGTTCATGAGTTATCCGAGTCTTTTGCGCATTTCCGTTAATCGCCTAAAAGTTGACCGTAACGCCACTTTAAAAATAAAACGAGCATTTCGGACACGTGAACGGACCAGAACCTTGCTTATTAAATTATAAGCATGTCCTTAAAGTTTCACGTCAATCCGAGGTCTAGAATGAGAGTTATGCTAAATGACGCATTTAAAGTAAACTTTAGTAATTAACGGCGCAATTAGCATAACACCTATCTAAACCAAGATTTCGTCACCAAAACTTTTACCCACTGTATTAAAATAATATTTTGGGAATTTTAAAGATTTTTAATAATTTTTACCTCGCTCATAACCTGCGGTTATGGCTACGGTTCGGTAAATACCGAATATGCCCTTTTCGACCAAAACATGAGTTCTACAAGGTCTTTTGACCCGATTCCAGTTGCTACTGGTTTTAAATAATAAATAAAGTATTTTAAGCTTTATAAGCTGTTCGGGAAACTCAGATTTCCTGTAGAACTCGAAAAGACCTTTTAAAAGTCTTTAAAATGACCGAAAAGCCCCTACGGGGCATAATATTAACTTAAACTCGTTACGGGCGTCACGGAAGGTATCCTACTGATACCACAACCCATTTAAGGCATATTGACTTAGGAAATAAGCGTACGACTCTCATGGTTAACCGTTTCGCCTATTGCGCGCACGGTTCGGCTTATGAAACTAGTTTTCATAAATTAGCCGATACGGGTCAAATTATATTATTTGAACCCCAAAATCCAGAGTGTGAACCATAAACCCGTATAAAACAAGTCTCTGAACTTGTTGGGTCAGAATCACACTCCATTCTCGGTTTTCGCCTTTTCACGCGATTAAACCGTATTCACATATCGGAACCAACCAGTCTAGGCTACGGCCATTATAACGACTCGTTAGGATTCTAAGAGGTTAATTACAACCTTCGTTCCAGATTAGGAGCCCCAGTAAAAGCTATCGGTGATTTAAAATCCAAATTAAGGAAATATACTTGCAAAGGTAAATACTTTAACTTATTTCCCCTATATGGGCTTGGGTTACGGTATATTAATACCGCTTGATTGAGCATTATATTCATCCATCGCTTAGGTGGTTAATTAAATAATATGATCGCCTCATTTAAACAGTTTTGTTGCTTAAAAGCCTTTGGGGGGTTTAATGACCGTTGTCCCGGATATCCTTGGCATCATTTTACGAAATGGCCACGACCATCGACATCCCGGTGTAGGCGTACACCCGGTATATAGTGTCGACATTAAATTAAAAGACGTAGCCGTTAGTTTTTATACTACGGTTTTACGCAATGTGGTGTGTCTATAAATCTTTAACCCGGCACGACCCGGGCTACTGAACGCATAAAAGAACATGTAAAACGTTCATAAGATTTTATTATAATTTTCCCAAGTTATAAAAGAGTTTGTGCCTTGTGCATTCAAATCAATTTTAATAAACATTTTTAAATGTGTCAGTTGAATGTATTTACCAGTGTAAACTGATGTATTTTCCCCAAAAAGATTAAGTGCAGGTACTATACGAATTTGGCTGGTATTAGCTGCCTAAGCATCACGAATAGTCTCGCGAACTCGATGCCGTATCTGAATGAACAACATTTATTTATTTTGATCCGCTGTGGATATATTCAACTTCTGTAATACATTTGATATTACAACCAGAGGTTGAAGTTTATATATTTATCTTATGCTTCCGCTGTGCATTATATAATTGTGTGGTTTGACTATATTGTTGCCAACATCGTCACGGTAATCCCCCACCGGGCCCACCGGTGAGACACGTGGAAATCGGGGTGTGACAGTAAGCCACAGACCTTCACCGGGACTGAAGGGGCTGTGGGACTCTTGAGATGGTTCGAGAAAGCAGAGTCTGTGTTTGCTATATGTAACTGCCCCGCTGGGGACAGGGTGAAATACGCTGCGGGTACCTTGGCGGATGGTGCCCTAACGTGGTGGAATGCCCAGGTGCAGTTGTTGGGCATCGAGGCATCGAATGCCACAACTTGGGATGATTTTAAAGAACTGATCAGGGAGGAGTATTGTCCTCGGGATGAGGTCCGGAAGTTGGAAAACGAGTATTATGACTTGAAGATGGTAGGATCTGAAGTCGAAGCGTATGTGAAGCGATCGTATGAATTGGCCGACATGTGCCCGAACTTGTCCCGGCCTATGTCTCGGAGGATTGAGTTATTCATCAAGGGGCTGCCTCCGCGTGTGAAGAGTTTGGTCACTACAGCCCATCTCAATGATTTGACACAGATTGTCCGTTTGACCTACAAGATTGTGGATCAAGAGGTAGAGAGTAACTCGTTACCACCGCGTGTTTCAACCACTACTGCTACCGCACCCACTGCCACTGTGTCCGCTAATGATAACAAAAGGAAGTGGAGTGACTATGATAAAGCCTCTAGCGTGAGTCAGACACAGAAGAGACCAGATAATAACAACAACCGCAGCATCAGCCAATCGTCTTCTGTCAATCAAGGCCAAGGGGGTAGCCAAAGTCAGGGCCAGTATGCGGGGAGGAAGCCACGGTGTAACAAGTGTGGCTATCATCATTTCGGGCCGTGTGGTCGTATATGTAACAGGTGTGGTAAAGCGGGCCATGAGGCCAGGGATTGTAGGGCCCCACAACCCAAACATCAGCAGCAACAGAACCAGCAGAACCAGAGACAACAGGGACAACCACCCCAGCAGAACCGAGGATTTAGGAAGGGGTGCTATCAGTGTGGCGAAGAGGGTCACTTTAAGCGGGATTGCCCTCAGCTAAACCAGAACGCTAATGACAACAACCGCCTGAATAATAACAATGCTGGGAACAACAACAACAATGGCAACAATGGGGGTAATGGTGCTCGGGGCAGGGTATTTCAGCTTGGGGCAGGGGATGCTAGGAATGACGGCAATGTTGTCACCGGTATGTTTCCTGTAAACAATCATATTGCTTCTGTGTTATTTGATTCTGGTGCCGATTGGAGTTATGTGTCCCTAGAGTTTAGTCAACGATTGGGGATAACCCCAACGCCTTTAGAAGTTACGCAAGTAGTAGAACTAGCGGACGGTAAAACGATAGAAGCCTCGAATGTCCTTTTCGGGTGCAAACTAGATCTCGTGGGTCAAGTGTTTGATATTGATCTCCTTCCCGTTACGCTCGGTAGTTTCGACATAGTAGTAGGCATGGATTGGTTGTCTAAGCACCAAGCAGAGATTTTGTGTAAGGAGAAGGTTGTGTGTATTCCGCTCCCCGATGGGGAGTCATTACTAGTTCAAGGGCATCGTAGTGGGACGATGGTTGGTGTTATCTCGGCCATGCATGCGCAGAAGTATCTACAAAAGGGGTATCCTGCAATGTTAGCGTTAATTACCAACGCTCAGTCTAAAGAGAGAAAGATCGAGGATCTACCAGTGGTGCGAGAATTCGCTGATGTGTTCCCAGAGGAGCTACCAGGGTTACCTCCTCACCGTCAAGTAGAATTTCAGGTTGATCTGGCGCCGGGAGCGGCCCCAATTGCTCGAGCTCCATACCGGTTGGCCCCTGGGGAGTTACAGGAATTGTCTAATCAGCTACAGGAATTATTGGATAGAGGTTTCGTTCGACCCACTTCTTCGCCTTGGGGAGCCCCAATTATGTTTGTAAAGAAGAAAGACGGGACATTCCGCATGTGTATTGACTATCGGGAGCTCAACAAGGTAACCATTAAGAACTGTTATCCATTGCCATGAATCGACGACTTGTTTGACCAGTTGCAACGGTCAAGTTTCTATTCGAAGATCGACTTAAGATCGGGTTATCACCAGGTAAGGGTTAGAGAAGAAGATGTCCCCAAGACGACTTTTCGAACGCGCTACGGACACTACGAGTTTTTGGTTATGCCGTTTGGGTTGACAAATGCACCAGCGGTCTTCATGGATCTCATGAACCGCGTATGTAAGCCATATATCGACGAGTTTGTTATAGTGTTTATTGACGACATCTTGGTTTATTCAAAGAACAAGGAGGATCACGAGCGTCACCTACGTCTCATCTTGGAACTTTTGAGAAGGGAACAGCTGTATGCGAAGTTTTCTAAATGCGATTTTTGGATTCGGGAAGTACATTTCCTTGGCCACGTTGTCAATGAAAAAGGGATACATGTGGATCCTGCAAAAGTAGATGCGGTTAAGAATTGGGCGGCGCCAAAGACTCCCTCTGAGGTGCGACAATTTCTTGGTCTCGCTGGGTACTATCGGAGGTTTATTAAGGATTTTTCAAAGATCGCGCAACCCCTCACCTCGCTGACACAGAAGAACACAGTATACTCTTGGGGAACAAAGTAGGAAGCGGCTTTCCATTTACTAAAACAGAAACTTTGCAGTGCACCAATCTTGTCTTTACCAGAGGGTACCGAAGATTTTGTGGTCTATTGTGATGCATCGATTCAGGGTCTCGGCTGTGTGTTAATGCAACGCGAGAAGGTGATAGCCTATGCTTCGCGATAATTGAAGATTCACGAGAAAAACTACACGACACACGACTTGGAGTTAGGAGCGGTGGTATTTGCGTTGAAGATCTGGAGGCACTATCTGTACGGTACCAAATGCACCATCTACACCGACCATAGGAGTCTTCAGCATATCTTCGACCAGAAAGAATTGAATATGCGACAACGGCGATGGGTTGAATTATTGAATGATTATGAATGTGCCATCAAGTATCATCCGGGTAAGGCGAACGTCGTAGCTGACGCCCTCAGCATAAAGGTTAATGCACCTAGGCGTGTACGAGCATTGCAACTCACGATCCAATCCAATCTTCCTTCCTAGATACGAGACGCTCAGTTAGAAGCGTTGAAACCAGAGAACGTTCGAGCTGAAGCTTTACGCGGCTCAAGGAAACGACTAGAACAAAAGGGAGACGGTGCTTACTACGTAACCGGATGCATCTGGGTTCCACTCTATGGTAACTTACGAGAACTTGTAATGGAGGAGGCACATAAATCACGTTACTCCGTACATCCTGGATCATATAAGATGTACCACGACTTGAAAACTACATACTGGTGGCCTAGCATGAAAGCTCACATAGCAACCTACGTCAGCAAATGTTTGACTTGTGCTAAAGTCAAAGCCGAACATCAAAAGCCCTTAGGTCTACTGCAGCAACCAGAGATACCCACATGGAAGTAGGAACAGATCGCCATGGATTTCGTGACAGGGTTACCTCGAACCCAGGCTGGGAACGATACCATTTGGGTGATTGTTGACCGTCTCACGAAATCAGCACATTTTCTGGCAATCAAAGAAACAGACAAGTTTTCGCATCTAACAGCGGTTTATCTTAAAGAAGTCGTCTCTAGACATGGAGTACCAACTTCTATCATCTCAGATCGAGATCCACGTTTCACTTCTGATCTTTGGCAATCAATGCATAAGTCATTCGGTTCACGGCTCGACATGAGTACCGCTTATCACCCGCAGACGGATGGTCAAAGCGAGCGCACTATCCAGACACTTGAAGATATGCTTCGGGCATGCGTACTCGATTTTGGGAAAGGGTGGGAGAAACACTTGCCGTTGATAGAATTCTCCTACAACAACAGCTACCACACTAGTATACGGGCAGCTCCGTTCGAAGCGTTGTACGGACGGAAGTGCCGTTCACCTCTCTGTTGGCTCGAGGTGGGTGACAGTCAGATCACAGGCCCGGAGCTTGTGCTTGAAACATCGGAAAATATTGTTCAGATACGAAATCGTATGGCCGCAGCTCGCGACCGCCAGAAAAGCTACGCTGACAAACGTAGTAAACCGTTGGAATTCGAAGTTAATGACCGCGTCATGTTAAAGGTCTCACCCTGGAAAGGTGTAGTGCGTTTTGGAAAACGCGGTAAACTAAACCCTCGTTATGTAGGACCATTCAAAATTCTAGAACGAATTGGAAAGGTGGTCTACAAGCTGGAATTACCTGCTGAGTTGGGCAATGTCCATGATGTGTTTCATGTATCGCAGTTGAAGAAGTGTTTGGCTGACGAAACACTAGTTGTACCATTTCAAGAACTGAAGATAGACGACAAGTTACAGTTTGTCGAAGAACCAATTGAGATTATGGATCGGGAAGTTAAAGTTCGTAAACACAGCCGTATACCGATTGTGAGAGTTCGTTGGAACTCAAGACGTGGTCCGGAGTTCACGTGGGAACGCAAGGACCAGATGGAACGTAAGTATCCACAATTCATAAACAGCATCATATCACAACGTTGAATTGGCTTAACATACATCTGGTAACAAAACACATTAACAAAACCTTGAACTCACCAGCGTCGTCTGACACACTTGTCTGCATGCTTGCAGGTCGTTAGAATTTGTGACATGGACTTGCTATCTGGGAGTGCTGGAGTGGTCATGGATCGAGGCTCTTGGATTAACTTATATTTGATACATTGGTTTTGAGTATTATTATGAAACGATTGTTAAACGATTTACTACATGCTTCCGCTATACAACTCTTTGGAAATTAATATTATGTTTGGCATTTTCTATTGGTAATTAATGACATGTTTTACTTAAATATTTATCATTGGTTCAATGTGATTGGTGGCTCGGACTCTGATGCGTCACACGCCTCGCGGAGTTCCCGCAGGTGGTATTTTGGGGGTGTTACAATTTATATGTTGCATTTTGCGCACATAAAATACCCCCACACTTGAATCTTTTCTTGTCCTCAAGCAAAACTCCTTATAATGTGGCTTACACTCCCAAATGGAATGGGTAGAAGAGAAGGTTTTTGGGCTTGTCATAGAGTGTTGAGATTTCCAAGATTCTTTATTAAGTTTTATTTTTAATTATTTACAATCCTATTTGTCATGGTTTATTTAAAACATTACATAAGATAAATTACTTATTAGGGTATAACATGCCTTTTTAAAATTCCATTTATATACAAGCTCACATACCTCACGGGGAATCACTCAACACTCGGCCGAAAATGTATTTTTATGAAACACTGGAGAGCAGCATGGAACTTACTTCTACCATAAGCTTGCCAAGCAATCAATCCTCCTCCTTTTTAACTATATACCTTTGTAAATATCAAGGGGACTTTTGGGGGAAGGGTTAGGCTTGGGTTAAAGGTAGGTGGTTGGGTTAGTGGTTAGTAGAAAAAGGGCGAAAGGCATAAAAAGCGTCGGTTTTCATAAGACTTTATTTTTATGACTTTTTATTCTAATGAAGCATTTCTTTAAACAAAGTTCTTTTTGATGAACTTGTTTGTTTATTTCTTTTGGCTTCATTATTATCATTTTTTTATAAGTAAGTCATAAGAAAAACCGAGCTTTATTACTAAAATAAAGGGTTTAAAATGAAAAAAGGGTTTTGGTGGGTAAAAGGGGGTTTGTTTTTGGGGTTAAGAAATGAAAAGGTTTAGCCTCAAAGGGGTTAACTAGGGGGATTTTGGGTAGGTGGTAAAAAAAAAAAGAAAAATAATGGTATTAAAATAAAAAGGGTTAGTCCTAATGCCTCCATAATTTACTTACTTGGGTTTAAGTTGGTAAGGACCGGGAATGTATCGTCGTGGCAAGTTCTAGAGTCGTAAGAAACCAAGCGGCTATTCACACAAGAAACGAAGAATGAGAATTTTAGTTTAAGGATGTATATTTGTATGCTCAATAAAGGCTCAAAACTCATTTTTTGTGGGAATGGGTTTTTATGTGATCAAGTATATATATATTCAAATTTTAACTAGAATTGTTATGTCGTTTCATAATTTCCTTATGTTAGTTCTTTTTATCACGACGCTATCGGTTGTAAATTTTTAAAAATATAACCTTTTTAGAACTTGTAACTCCCATTTTAAACCAAGACAAGTAAAAAAACGAAAAGTTTTTGAAAAAAATTGGGCTGTTTAGCGGTTCCAATAAAGTTTTGTGTAAGGCTTGTAGTTAGGACTTGCAAAATTCAAGGTTTTAGCATCCCCCCCCCTCACTTAAATTACACATTGTCCTCAATGTGTCCCAAAAATAAGTTTTTAGGTTGATTGAATATGTAAAAAGATGTGAAAAAGCAAAAATTTATGTTAATGGGTGTCTGGACACGGCCCCTTGGTGTCCGGGCACGGCCTCGTGTTCAGATTGCCAGTAACAGAAAATAAAATAAAGTAACAGAAGGCTGGACACGGGGGGCGTGTTCAGTGAGCACGCCCCGTGTCCAGGTACCTGAACTGGGCATTTTTCTGCAGATGGTTGAGCACGGGGCGTGTTGGATGAGCACGACCCCGTGCTGAACATGCTGAAATGAAGAAAAATTGTCGGGTGGACCTGTTTTTGTGCATGGGGTGTTGGTTCAAGCTTCCCTTGGTACCCTTCACCATCCCGAGTGTGTTTTACCCATTACATCATCATCCAAACACCAATTTAGTTAAACCATCCTTCATTTAAAACTAACACATTACATAGGTCCTAAAAATTTAAAAACAATGCAGGAATAAAATTTAAAATTCCTAAGATAGATAGGTCAAGAGATACCTAAAATCATCCTAAGGAGTTCTACTTTTACAATAGGAATCAAAATTCCGGAAATAGCTTGCCGGTATCTAAAAGTTTCGGAGAACTCCGGACCGAGGGGTTTTCCCTAGATGTTGTTAAAGCCATTATTCTATCTCCCTTGGGAGAAAGAAGGCGGGCTCATTTTCCTCAACATCTTGTGGAGGGGGAGTGACACCAACCGGAACCCCTTGTAGTATGTCTCGAGGGGGTTCCGGGTGTATGGTGTACCATTCGGCCGGTATGATGACTTCCGGTACCACATTCCATACCTTGGGTGATAATTGGTACCAAAGGAGGAGAAGCGAGAATCTTCAACCTTTGGTGCAAAAGGTTGACCTCTCGAAGACATCCCTCTAGTCCCACCGTCAAATTATTGATACGGTCGACCAATGCTTCTTCCAATCCCGTCATTTCATCAATAACTTCTCTTAAAGGGTAAACGTAGTTTACAAGAGAATCTTCAACCATTGATGACCTTCTCCATTGTCGGTTGTTCCTAGAGTGCGATGAAGATGTTCCGCTAGCTCTGCTCGCCATTCTGAAAAAACAAACCGAAAAGAGTTCAATTTTATCGAAACAGTACCTGGGACATGGCCCCGTGCTCATTGAACACGGCCCCGTGTTCAGATGTCTGTAGATTTTTGGAACAAGGAGTCTTGGAGTTTTAAATTATTTTCGTGATTTTTAAAGCATTTTTAAGCAGAAACAACTTAAAACATTGTTGTAGAACTTATTTTTAACAAGATTCCTGGAATAAAAATCTAACAAACATCTCAATCAAGCTTGGAATCATGGGGGTTTCAAGCTCTAATTGAGGTATTAAGGAAAAACAGAAGAAGAAGGGAATGGACAAGAGAGGAAAGGACAAGATGGTTGTTAAGAACCTTCTTTTAGAAAATACCTAGGATGGTGTGTGTGAAGATCCCACCAAATCTCTGTCCCTGGAATGGTCTAAATGTGCAGGATGCTTGGCTGCATTTATAGAAAACGACAGCACGCTGCACACGGCCCCGTGTCGGCTGGACACGGCCCCGTGTGCAGACAAGATCCTGACACATTTTGTCTGTATTCTGACAAAAAGTTAGAAAGGAATCTTTTGGTGGACACGGGGGCGTGTTGACCTGGACACGGCCCCGTGTCTAGAGGCTGTTTATGAAGTTTCGTCTATTTCTAAGGAATTTATCCGGATCGGGCGGTTTCTTACTGGATGGAACAACCCCAAAGTGCCTGAGATACCTTAATTGCTCTAGATTAAGACGAGAACGCAAGAGGTTGTCGGTAAGGGTGATTCCTATGCTAAATGTAGGTGCACAAGTCCAACCCTTTCCCGAGCTCTCGTTAAAGAAGGTGTATGTCGAATCGCTCAGGTCTATGTATGCACCTAACGAAGTCGATGGGGAGTCCTTCACGGCACAATCGACACAGGGACGACTATCGCTCAAGTCTTCGCTAGAGTTAGAGGTGATATCGGGAACAACGAAGTTGTTTTCATCCGAATGCGATCTCAATAATTCTTCTTGGGCTTCGTCTTGAGGTGAATTAATGATATCCATCTCAAGTTCTTTCACCCAATTAAGAATTTGATCTTCCATTTGAAATAACTCACCGAGAAGCATTTCTCCTAGAAGGGTTGATTGAGAGCATTCGAGGGAGAGATAGGGATTATTTTTACTTTCGCCCCTCTTAAGGTTAGAGGAAAACAATGGGTCTATATAATGGGGCATATAATTTAGAAAATAACATTCTAAGTCTTTATGAGGGCCACCACATATTTGACACCACGTACCATAAGAGTGCCAAAAGTAAAAAATATCAGTTTCACTCATGTTTGTGTCAGAAATTACCAACCGTCGGGATCTTACGGTTCTGTTTTCAGTAACTAATACTTGGGCACGGGGCGTGTTGAGTGGGCATGGCCCCGTGTTCAGCTACTGTCTAACATAAAATAGGATTGCCAGTACCAAAGATTGGGCACGGGGCGTGTTCAGCGGGCACGGCCCGTGCAGAGCTCTGCAGAAACTGAGAAATTAAGAAAAATCCTAAAAAACAGAAAAATAAGAAAAAATGATTAGGCCGTTGATTTTGAGCTTTCTTAAAATTCTTGTGTCCCCGGCAGCGGCGCCAAAAACTTTATGTGTGTGAGTTTTTATAAGTTTTTATCTATATTTTTAGCCCTTTTTAACACTTTGGTCAAGTTTTACATTTATAAAACACGATATTCTACTAACACTAAACACACATATGGGCAAATGCACCCATCGTGAGCGTAGTATAGTGTTGGTAAGATACCAAGGTCATCCAAGGACACAAGAGCTTTTAGTACCGGTTTATCCTCAACATCTAATCAAATCAAAAGTTAGAAAAAAGGTTTTAAACTAGAAAATAAAAACTAAAAATGCTGAAAATAAAAATAAAATCAAAACAGATAGACAAGATGAATCACTTGGATCCGACTCGCCTTTAGTGTAACCTTTGATTATTTTCGTACTTTTGCACTTTTTAAGAGATTATCTTAGTTATTGTAGTAGGCCCCTCTTTTGAAGGTGACGTTACCCTCAACCCAGTAGTTTGAGTCAGCAAAGATACAATCCTATAGGGTTGAATTATTGAAAGATAATTAATTAAGTTATTAATGCATAATGTGGTAGGCCCCTCTTTTGAAGGTGACGTTACTCTCAGCTAAGTAGTCTGAGTCAGTAGGGATACAGTCCTAAGTAGCCGGGTTAATATATTAATAGTAGTTTACATATGAGGGGATCAAGGAGTTCGGACCCCTGTCATCCAATACCGGTGTGTATTGAAGGGGATCCTACTAAAGTTGACCCAGGTCCTTGCAGGATTTATACACCGAACAAGGCAAAACTGTTGCCAAACCGTTCCCTTAACCCTCGACCAGGTAGCCAACATATCTCCATATAGACCGTGGAGATATGAATGGTGAAAATCTATTATTTTATATAGACAGTAAAATAATGCCAAGACACCACGGACAAACGATAAGGAAGACTCACCTTCAACATAAGAAACTAGTTATTAAAGTCATTAATACATAACCAAATAAAAAGTGCGAAAAGATTAAAAATAAAAAGTATTACACTAAATGCTTGTCTTCACCAAGTGATGTAAGAGACTTAGGCAAACATGGCCTTTGATTGTCAAAAACTCTTACGATCAATCTTGGATCCCAAGACTACTACACACACTCTATGATGGATAAGGGATGATGGTGGTGGATGATGGTGTGTGGTGGTGGTGGTGGAGTGTGGGTGAAGTGGGAGAGAGGTGGTTTGTCAAGTGATGGTTTGCAAATGAGCCAAGCACCCCTATTTATAGCCTGCACAGAAGCCCAGACACGGCCCCGTGTCCATTGGGCACGGCCCCGTGTCCACCCATCTTCTCTTTATTCTTCAAATGCAGTTTGTCTGCATTAGTTGACCACGCCCCCGTGTCCGCTGGGCATGACCCCTTGTGCAGAAGCGTATCTGTACTATCAAGATTTTCCTAGATTCTGCGAATCTTAGAGTTGACCACGGCCCCGTGTCCGCTGGACACGCCCCCGTGGTGGGTGATAGAAGCTTCTACAACTTTGTCTTTTCTGTAGAAACTTGGGCACGCCCCCGTGCTCATTTAGCACGGGGCGTGTTCAACCTTCTGTTATCTTGTTTTTCCTTGGGAGGATGCTGTCGAGGGCTCGGGCATGCCACGTTTACTCCTTTTCTTGTAATTATGTTAGATTTAGCTGCCTTTTTGCTTCTTTTGTTCATTTGAGCTCATTTAATCCTGAAAATACAAAAGGAAGACAAAAACACACTTTTTCCAACATTAGTACTAAAAAGGGTTAGTTTTATGCCACATTTGATGTAATTTATATATTGCATTTTGCGCACATCATTCATATACTTTGGTTGTGTATAAAGCAAGGCTATATACTTATTTTCTTATTTGGAGTCTCCTATGTTCTTATAAATATTTGTTTATGCTTATTTTAGTTTTTAGAAAATCACACTCTTATCTTCCTACCGGTAGTTTAATGACAAAGGTTTAGTATTATTCCTCCGCCCACATCCTTGGATCGATACATGGTTCTTACCGATACTTTACTACATATATGACGGGGTACACTTGCCCTTTCGTGTGTGTTTTACTGTTGAAGTATAAATCATCTTTATAAATTTAAAACCGAATCGTGTGTTATTTTCTTTGTAAAAACATGTATATACGCGCACACGCCAAGTTTTTGGCGTCGTTGTCGGGGACGTGGCGAGCTTTAGGAATGACCCGAGTCATTATTTTATCGGTGTAAATACTTGTTAATATTTGTGAATATTTTCCTATTCATTTATTCGTTTATTTATTTGTTAATATTTCTTATTTTTAATTCAATTTATTCGGTTTCAAACTCGTTTTCATACAATTGTGAATTTTTATTCCATTTATTTGTTCGAATTCGAACTTATTATTCGTTTATTCTTTGGATTTTTGGCTCCGAAAAACTGTTTTCACACTAGCCGATTCGATTATTTTTATTGTTTTGATTTTTATAAAATTTTGGGACCATTTTCGAATTTTTATAAAATTTTTCAGCCCCGTTTACAAAAAATTTGTTTCATTTCAGCCGAAAAAAACAACAGCCTTAATATAATAATAAAATATTCATGTCGGTCTATTTTTCGTTTTCTGGATGAAGTCCTCAACCCTCGCTCCCGATGCTGCTGAGCCTTCAGACGAGCCTGAGCGTGATTTGAGGAGACGTCTTCGCGAAAGATCTCGTGCGGTTGGGCTGCTACTCGCAGCTGGTGAGCCGGAGCTGGTGGTACCCGCTGAAGCCGAGGGCTCAGGGGACAAAGGAGACGCAATCATGGTGGACGAAGAGCAACCTTTTAATGAATCGAATCAGCCCAGAGGAGTAGGCTTGAAGCCGAGTATTATTACGGAAAAGCATGTCATTTACCTGTGGAGTTGGAGCACAAGGCTATGTGGGCTCTAAAAACTGCAAATATGGACCTAAAAACCGAAGGTGAAGCCCGAGTCCTTCAGATTCACAAGTTAGAGGAGCTACGACAACACGCTTATGAGAACTCCGTGTAATACAAGGAGCGCACCAAGAGATTGCTTGACAAACGCTTGAAGGACCATAAGCAATTCCAAGAGGGAGATCTTGTTTTGCTCTTCAACTCGAGGTTGCGTTTATTTTCGGGAAAGTTACATTCGCGTTGGACGGGTCCGTACACGGTAAAAGAGGTATTTCCATATGGAACTGTCGCAATTGAGAACGTGGACGATGTAATTTTCAAGGTAAATGGTCATCGCTTGAAGCTTTACGTTGGAGGGCCGATCGAGTCGTCGGTGGAGGTTATCGATCTCCACACCCCGTATACATCCTAAGTGTGGGGAGGAGAGTCTATGCTACTGACTCGAGGATAAAAAATGTAGCAAGAGCGTCTTTGGCGCTTTAAGGGTAAAATTATCCATATTTTTGTTTTTGCCGTTTTTATGTGTTGTTGGCGTGTTTGGTAGTTTTCATAGGTTTGTTCAGTTTTTAAACGTGCCGAGCGAAGGATCTTTGTTGAAATAATGTTAAAACAATTTGCGGATGGTGAAAATGGCGTAAAACGGTCAAAAAGGGTACTGAAAATGGGTTCTGCAGCAAACAGACACATCTGCAGATATGGCACGACCGTGCCTCGGGTCGCACGACCGTGTGATTGCGGGTCGGCCACCACCTCGAGTTGCACCCCCCAGTGCATTGCCGAGGTCAGGGTGCCAGGATCGGTCAAAGTCGGAGACGCACGACCGTGCGTCTGGTCGCACGACCGTGCGACAGGCCAAGGGCAATTTGGTCATTTGTGCTATATAAAAGCCCTTATTTGCAGCCCCCATTCTCATTCGCGAAACATTATCTGCGCCCACCGTTCCAGACCGATTTTTCCCCAAAATTGCACCATTTCTCGCACGGTTTCTTAGATCCTTCCGCACGGTATGTTTTTCTTGTTGATATTCAGTTTCATCCTTGTTCTAGGGTAGATTTGTCCGATTTCTTCAAGGCCTTTTAGGTTCCCTTCATAAATACAATTGAAGCCCTAGCCCTTGTAAGATTGATGCGCTTCGTGAACATCCAGTCGATTTTCTAACCCCCGTTTGCCCAAAATTTGTTGATTTTCGGAAAAATCTGGCTGTTCTGAACCGGGGTTTGAGTTTCTGCAGAAATTGCTGTCTGTTGGGATTGTACCCTAACAGAGGAACAGATAATGTAAAGCCAAAACCGGATCCCATCAGTGGACTCTCAATAAGCAGCAGTTTATTTTAAACTCTCCCCTTGACAGTGGTTATTTAACAACTGGTGAATGATAAAGTGCTGCTCAACTACAACAACTGACAAACCAAACTCTGATGATTACCTAACAACTGCTGAAGACAAACTCTGTTGCTCTATCTACTGCTGTATCCTAAGTACTGCTGAAGAATCAAGCACTGCCCTCCCAAAGACTGATCACCTTTGAAGAAAGCATTGAAGACTCAACATCTGTGCTAAGGGTACAACAGTGGAACGTGAAGCAGTAGTTTCCTTTTGTTTTGTCTTTTTGTGATTATCAGATGTTACATAACAGTAGTTTGTATAGAACAGTATTTGTAGTTTGTTAGGTCGTTAGATGTCACTATCATGGTGATGTCAGCTGAAGCATATCAAGAGTTTGGTTTGCCTATAAGTATGACAGTACTCTGTACTGTTACACTTGATCGTTTTGAGTGAGTTTTCTCTCCTCAATTCATCCTTTCATCTTATGCAACCAAATCTGGTGTGTCAGGCTGAGGGGGAGTTTAGTCAGTAAGCTTGCTGTAATCATTTGCTTATATTGTAAATCATTTGACGCAATGAATAGCAATTGTTTATCAAACTATATTCTCCTTTGATCGTGTTTACAAAGTTTGTATCCATTTTCCGCTGCACTTACATTGTTTTTATACAAACAAACACAATCATGACAGCCTCAGATCCTAACAATTGGTATCAGAGCTTGGACAGTCAAATTCGATCTTACAATCAATTTGACATAACAGTTCAGCTCATAAATTCATTGATACTGAGAGTTGGTTGTATTCAGTTGAAAAACATAGTAACGAGTAAATCATGTTCAAAATGATTATTCAGAAACTCTGTATATCAACCAAGATGTCATAAAACACACAAATCTCAAACAACAAGTATTATCATGCATATGTTACTCATAGTTGTCAGATCTGAAAAATATCTGAAAATTATGGGTTCGTTCGCTATTTCTAAAATTGATTTCAATTGCTGTTTTGATATTTGTGATGTTTACTCAAACCCTCTCATGTGTTCAAAGGCAAGTTGAGTACCTTCAAAAGGACCAAATCAACTTTGTCTAAAAACACATTGAGAAAATAAGGTATAATACCAGTCCTAATCATAAGCAATGTGAGATTTGAAATAAAACATGATCAAACATGGTCAGATCTCTCAAAACATTGTTTCAAAGTGATTATGGACAAAGCATGTTCAAAATATAATCTCCTAGTGAGTATTTCTGAACATATGAATAAACAGGGTATAGGGTAAAGGAAAATGAGCAAATCTCAAAGTGTAGCTATCTCAAAACTTTTGAAATCAAAAGCAAAAGAGTAAAAGCATAAAACACTCTTGAGGCTCAAATTGGATCATCAGTGGTCATTATGTAACTGTGTGCATGCTTCAAAACAGGAATTGTTCTGGTAACAATAACATCTCCAGTGATTGTACTTAAAATGAATTTCAATCAATTGACAAGAAAATGACCCAAACAATGGTCAAAATAAATTAAGAATAATATGATCTTGAATCCACTAGAAAATTGTCGAATTCTTTTGATTATTTAAAAAAAACTTCCTTTAATTTTTGATAAGGTGTTTTTCCTGAAATAAAAACCAGATATATTTTGTTCCTTTATGAAATATATTTTGTTCTTTTACTCATTTTTTTAATGTAAAAGTTCATCTCTGGTCTGGATGTAATTACCTTGTTTTTGTGTGTAATTACTATCCCTAAAACTGGTCAAAATGAAATGACATACATACCAAGGTCCTGTTAAGCTCAAGTTAGGTTTTCACTGATCATAAATTGATTGCAAATTGACTTAGACTACTGAGATACTCATGTTCTAGTTCCAGTAATTAAACATAAAATGAGCAGCTCTAGTAGAAATGCTTTCATCATCTTGTCTAAATAATAGACATTTGGCAAAACCTTGAACAAATTTCCTATAGACACTATACTGGCAATTTAATCTTGATAATTTACATCTAAAATGTACTTTGTTAAGAATAGCATTTTTTGTTACTAAACAGATGATAGATCTCTACATCTGGACAAACAGATGCTAAAATTGTTGGTCAATGGTCAAAACACTGCTGCACAACCAGTTGTTATATATACTATTCTCATCCACTGTTGTATCTAAAATGCTGTTGTACCTTAACTTATGTCTGCTAAAGTCTGTCCACTGCAAAGTGTCAACCTCTGTTCTTCAAAACACTGATTTAAAATCATTATTCCATCCACTGCTACATCCACTGTTTCATTTGTTACCGTTGTAACTACTGATACTTGATTCATTAGTAGTTGTCAAAACAACTGTCCTCCATCACTTACCACTCCATCAGATGTTTGACACGTGGTCTGTTTTTAGCCTTCAGATCTTAATAACCGCTGCCACATCAGCAATTGCTTTTTCCCTTAATAAAACCCTGATTAAATCCAAACAGGGGATTACACTGTCGAATTGAATTCCAAACATTCTCTTCACAAAACAGTTTCCCTCTCATAACTTCAAAAATCTTTTTCGATCTTCTTCATCCAAAATGACGAAACCAAAATCGAAAACAAAATCAAAACCACCATCTCCTTCCACATCAGCAGAAGCCACTCAAATGGCCGCTGAAACGCCGGAGATTCGTTACAAATCTCCACACAACTATGTAGGTATACTCACAAAACCTACCGATAATCACACCTTCGACTCCATCCTTGACATTTTATCTGCTTCAAAGTACAAAACTTTGATAACAGCAGATGCTCCCATTTACCTTGACACCCAGAGAGAGTTCTGGAAAAATGCCACCCTTAAAAAACAAGGAGATACCATCGCTGCCATCAACTCCTGGATACAGGGTAAGAAGGTAAATATTTCACCAAAATCCATCTCTGAAATCTTTAAACTCAATGATTTAAATGGAAAAACATCATTTTCAAAAGATGAGTTGAAAAAGGATTTCACAAACAGGGGCTATGCAGAAGAACCTAAAAAGGATACCCTATAAAAGGGCTATTTTCCTTCTGCACCCAGATTTTTATTCCACACACTGCTCATGTGTGTTTCTAATAAAACAACGTCCTTCAACGAGATACCAACGAAAATACAATGTCTGGGGTATGCAATTTTGAATGATAAAAACTATAACTATTCCCAGGTAATATTTGATGACTTGGTAAAGAACGTTGATAATAAAACATTTCTGCTTTTTCCAAGATTTCTAAGTTACTATTTTGAACAAAAATTCATAGAGAAAGATGCAGATCTGCCCAAGCAAGGTGTCTCATTCAAAATCAATTGTTTAACAATTGAAACTTTTTCAAGAATGATGGCACCAATAAAATTAAAAACAAAAGAGGCAGAGCAGGTTTTAGAAACTGCTGCTGTCCTTCAAGAAACCACTGCTGAGCCCACTGCTCAAGGTGATCAGAGTAGCAGACCCACTGCTCTGAAACCCACACCTGCCACCACCAAAAAGACTAAAAGAAAACCATCCAGACAACCCACCAAACCCAAAATAAAGGCAACTCTGGAAGATGAGATCCCAGAGCAACTGCCAGTGACACCACAAAAGTCACCAGAAACCACTGCTGCTACTTCCTTACAACAGCTGGTAGAAAGATCTCAACCTCAGCCTAAAACTCCTCCTGCATCCTCATAAAAGGATCAGGTTGTAAGCACAGGGACACCAAATTATGAAGCTCTAGGTCCACTCGGATCTATCTTCCACAGTCCTGATCCCAAGGACATGTCTCTTTCAACACCCATACCCTCACCAATAATATTACCACAATCAATAATACCTCTGTTGCAGGCAGTTGTTATTGCACAGACACAAACCAGTTCCTCTCAATCACCCATTACTGAGAGCATACCTCCACAAGTGACTGGGTCTGATGTAAATACCTCTGTTATCCAAGCAACAGTTGAGGAGGTTACACCCCCTTGAGTTACAAGTAACTCTCGGTGGTAGTTCAAGTGGAGCAGCAACTACAACTGATGGATCAACAGATCTTCAGTTGGACAGTTGTTTCATAACTAAGACTCCCTTGAAGGCAATTTCTTCCATGGCAACATCGGTAACCACCAGTGAGTTGAATATAACCACTGGTACCATCAAAGGTTTATCGGTTGCTGATGAAAGAAGTCCCCAGTACCAAGAACAAGGGGCATCAATAGATGATTTTTGGGATTCACTTCCTAAGTCCAACATTGATACAACCACCACTGGTGGGGATTCAGATGATCCTACTCATGTAGGTGATGATTCAAGATATAATGAATTGACGGCCAGAGTTGAAAACCTGGAATCTTCAGTTGCAGAAATAAAAGATATGGTGCAGCAGCTGTTAGAAGCTCAAAAAGCCCAATCTTCTGCTCCTCCTACTCAAGCACCTACTCCACAAGCATTTGCTGCAAATGAACTATGGAACATCCTCCAACCACTACTTGAACAACAGCAACAAATGGCTGCTAAAAAGCATGAACTTCAAGTACAAATGCTGACCAACATGGTTGAATCTCGGTTCAAAGATACTCAAGCTGATATCAAGGCTATAAAGGCCAGCATTCAATAGAATGCTCAAAGTGAGAAAGCTCCATCTTCCATTTTCTTCATGGATACACCCCTGGCAGATAATGCCAAAAAGGGGGAGAAAATCAGGTTGAAAAAGAAAGGTATAGAAGATGGGATGCACATTGAACCTGAGAAACCAAAATCTTCAACAGCTGATACTACAGTAGTTTCAAAAACTGCTGTCAGTAGCCAAACAGCTGCCACATCATCAACACACACACCTCCAACACACACCATCACAACTACTGTTCCACCAGTGTCTACAACACAAAAATCCTCATCAAAACCAAAAACCACCAAACCACCATCATCCAAAGCCACACCACCACTACCTCCTGCCACAAAGCAGAAGACAGCAGATGTTATAACATCGGCTGTAAAGACAACAGTGGTTGGAACACCAGTTGTTTCAACAACTGTTAGTCTATCACAATCCACTGCCATCCGATCTCAAACCACTGATCCACCCAAAACATCATCAGTCTCTTCTTCAAAAAGGAGAAGGGTCTTTATTCCTGATGATGATGATGAGTCACCACCATCTTCACCAGCAAATATCAGTCCACATTTTCCAACCCCTGCTCAAAAGCAGAAGACATCTGCTGATACATCAGTAGTTGTAATGACAGCAGCAGTTGAAACACCAGTTGTTTCAACAGTTGTTAGTCAATCATCCACCACTGCTCTATCCTTCCCCATATCTCAACCAAGGCTATTTAGCAGAAAAAGAAAGCCAATTACTACCGATGAAGGAAAACTTGATCCAAATGCTGCTAAGTATCCACTAGAGCTTGATGCCATTAAAGAAGAGATGAGACAATTTTATAATGAAGCAGATCCATCAAAAAGAAAATTCTCATCTCTCATAGGCTACGTAGCACCAGATGATATTAGTGACTATCTCAAGATAAAGGCAAGGCAAGCTAAAGTTAAAGCCAAGGTTGACAGTGAGAATGAAAAGCTAAGTGAAGAAGGTATTGCCAATAGACTGGAGTTCTATCTTGCAAAGGTTAAACAAATGGAAGAATATGCACAAGAACTAGATACAGAAAAGGCTGATCAAAAGAAGAGATTGAGAGAACAACTTCTATCCTTCATTATGAAAGAAAAGTTCTACCTTGTAGAAGAATCTCAGTTTAAAGAATGGCCTTTAATAGCTTTGAAGCATGAGGCCGAAAGGATCCAAACAATCAAGAACGATCCTTCAAAGAAGAAAACTGCTCCAAACTGGAGTAAGTTCAAAAGGCTCATTGCTGATCTCACTGCTGAATACAAGGGGAAGAAAAAGGAGTTAGTAGATGCTGAGGTGGACACTGCTGAAGCCATATCAAAATGGTCTAGGCAGCAAATCGATGAAGCATATAAGAGGCTGAAGAAAAAAGAAAAAAAGGGAACAGATGGTGAAGATGGAGAAGCAGATTGAAAACCTCAAAGAAATGTTAAAATCAGCATACCAACCTATTCTTGAGTCAAACCAAGAAGAAGGAAAACAGCTGACAGAGGAAGAGGCTAAAGAAAAGGAAGCAGAGTTCCTCAAAAACACCATCATGAAAATGGGTTTGAAAGAAGGCAACTCAACAAAGCTTCAGAGCCTGTTTGAAAAGGCATTAAACAAATTTGCATCTCCAAACACTGCTACTGACTTGGTAGACAACGAAAAACAAGAGCTCTCTGGGCAAGAGACTGCAGAAGACATAGCTGCAGCAAACAAAGCCATAGAAGAAGCTTACAAAAGAATGTCTGAGAGTTTGCATGTGTTTTCAAGGCCATCATCACTCAACTCATCTGATAATAAATCACTCACAAGAAACCCATTAGGCTTTAAAATACTAAAGTGGATGTCTGATCAAAAGACCCACGTATTGACTTTGGTCAGAGCCAATGGTGATGTGAAGCATATATCAAGGAAAGAAGCACTAGGCCTTAGTGTTCAAGATTTGCAGGATCTCCTTGAGCTTTCACTGTGCAGGGATGTTGATGACTAGAGTGCAAAGAATTTTGAAGCTGAATTCAAGGAACAAGCTAAGGCACTCTTGATAAGTAATAAAGGTCCTGAATAAGGAAGGGTTTTGGCATTATCTGTTCCAGGGGGAGATTGTTGGGATTGAACCCTAACAGAGGAACAGATAATGTAAAGCCAAAACCGGATCCCATCAGTGGACTCTCAATAAGCAGCAGTTTATTTTAAACTCTCCCCTTGACAGTGGTTATTTAACAACTGGTGAATGATAAAGTGCTGCTCAACTACAACAACTGACAAACCAAACTCTGATGATTACCTAACAACTGCTGAAGACAAACTCTGTTGCTCTATCTACTGCTGTATCCTAAGTACTGCTGAAGAATCAAGCACTGCCCTCCCAAAGACTGATCACCTTTGAAGAAAGCATTGAAGACTCAACATCTGTGCTAAGGCTACAACAGTGGAACGTGAAGCAGTAGTTTCCTTTTGTTTTGTCTTTTTGTGATTATCAGATGTTACATAACAGTAGTTTGTATAGAACAGTATTTGTAGTTTGTTAGGTCGTTAGATGTCACTATCATGGTGACGTCAGCTGAAGCATATTAGTAGTTTGGTTTGCCTATAAGTATGACAGTACTCTGTACTGTTACACTTGATCGTTTTGAGTGAGTTTTCTCTCCTCAATTCATCCTTTCATCTTGTGCAACCAAACCTGGTGTGTCAGACTGAGGGGGAGTTTAGTCTGTAAGCTTGCTGTAATCATTTGCTTATATTGTAAATCATTTGACTCAATGAATAGCAATTGTTTATCAAACTATATTCTCCTTTGATCGTGTTTACAAAGTTTGTATCCATTTTCCGCTGCACTTACATTGTTTTTATACAAACAAACACAATCATGACAGCCTCAGATCCTAACACTGTCGCACAGTCGTTCCACTCGTGGAATGGTCGTTTAGTTACGGATGTTCACGAAGGTGTGATGTGGTCTTGGTGATGCACGAGGGTGCCATTGATTGCACGTCGTGGAAGTCTGACAATTGCCGACCACCATCGCTGATTCTCGGTGAAGCACGACTGTGCGTTTGGTCGCACACCGTGCGAATCACCCAGATCAGTAGGACAGTAGCTTCATAACTATGTGCTGGGCTGTTCCGAATGATATTTTTTCTGCTTCTCTTGTTCTAACTGTCATCCCTCATGCAGATGAACCATCCATTTCTCCAATTCAACCCAAACAACGAGCGATAAAATCTTTGCATTCCGAAGCTTAATGCACTATGGCAAAGGCGGAATCAATTCAGCATCCCAAGAAGGTTGGATTGGGATGTTATGACCGAATTAAACCAATGCGACCGGCTCGAAAACCTGTTAACAATTCCTCTTGCGCGTTTGGTCAACATCGACCTCCCGATCTATCTTGAGCTCACACTAGGGTTCTTCGCTACCTACTCATATGACAAGCTCAAATCGAGTAGAGATCCAGATTTCCGCCACAAGAAAAGAATAAATTTCAGGTTGGGTGGAAGGTGGCACAACTGGACCGTGGGAAGGTTAGGACGAAGGCTCGGTATTTACACCGATGAAGACATGAATTTCGAGTTCTTCACGAATCAATCAACATTCCCCAGCGAAGACGAGCGGGGTGAGTTTTGGGGGCGAGTTGTAGTTGGCGTGCCATATGATCCTCAGGTATCCAAAGCTTCACGGTTACGAGACCCTTTGCATAGAGTTATGCACCACATCTTCAGCCATTCCATAGCTGGGCGCATGGACAGTTTGGGAAACTGTCCAACACCGGATATTATATTTCTTTTGCGATTGTGGAGGGGGTCCATATAAACCTCGCTGCGCGGATGGCTGAGTACTTTGTGCATAGCTCGGGTAGAACCGCCAACAGTCAGATACATGGTGGTCAATATGTGACCCAAATCGCTTACAACATGGGTATCATGACTGACGAGGTGGTTCAGGGTCTTACTTTGGTTACCGAGGGGACTTATGTTGACATCCGCTCTTTGAAAGCCATGGGGATTATAGAAGAGATGGACCACGGGGATCAGTTGAAGGGGTTGGAAAACGAGGTCTGGGACCCGTTACCTCCACTCCAAGGGGATGGTGAGGATGAGATTTTGCATGAAGAAGACGAGGAGCAGCATGAGGAGCCGCCACACACACCACCACACTCACCACAGTAGGATCACTCCCCGCAGTACCAGCACTGGCCTCCAGGCATCCCTTCATACCCAGAGTTTTATGGCCAGTTCCAGCAGATGCAGATTAGCCATGAGCAGCAGCGAGCCAGTCTAGAGCAGCTGCGTGTCAACCAAGATCAGCTGAGGGCCAATCAAGAGGCGATGCGGGCGAACCAAGACTTCATGCGCTAGGAGGTGCATGCTGGATTTTGATACATATTTGGGGGGCTTCAGAACGCCTACCCCAACTGTTTTGGCGATACCCCACAGTCCCCATTTGGGAACCCAGGCGACTATAGCGGGGCAAGCCCATCCGGCCCAAGAGGAGGTGCGGATGTCGAGCAGTAGTGGGAGTTCTGAGTTGGTGGATGTGGTGTTATTTTAGTAGTATGTTTTTGGGTGTTCATATTTCATACACCCACGGTTATGTATTGTATTTTTCAGACATTTTAGTTTATTTGCTATGTTTCATGTATAGATATTTAGTATGCTTTCTATTTATGTAGATTATGGTTTGTTTGCGTTTAGATTGTCTCTGCCTTCTCTTTTGTTTTGCTTGCTTTGTGACATTTGTACAGATTTTAGAAGCACATCTTAGACCGGAGCACACCACAGAATCAACTTTGAAGACTCGTATCATCTACATTCATCTTTAGGGGAGTGTTATTCTCCTTTTTCTCTATATTTTGGGTTTCGCATTGGGGACAATGCGAAGTTCAAGTGTGGGGAGAGGGTTTAACATTTTGACTTTGTTTGTCCTATATAAAAAACAGTAATTTGAATATATTTTTAGTAAATAAACCGGTTAGTTGTTGTTTTAGAAAGCTTCTGATATGATAAAAACCCGGCAAGCCAAATAAATTTTGAAAAAGATAACTAGAAAACGTGACAAACAAAGAAAGACTTGCATGTTTATTTTCACACTTTTACCCATTCTGTCCATTATGTGAGCATATGTGAGCCTTAAAATTGTTATATGTTTGTTCATTTCGGAGTAGGAGTGAACCGGATGTCACGTGTAGTTTAGAACTTATCACTAGCATGCTTGTTAAGACCATAAACGTGTGAAATCGTGTAGAAGTGATAGAGGCACTTAGAGAACCCCTTTGTTGTTAGCCTTGTTCATTGTGTTATGTTTCCCTAAACCCTACGTTATCCATTAGGATTAACCATGTGAGCCTTTCCCGTGTTTTCCTTTGTTTACCCAACAAAATCACCCACTTAGCCAAATTTAGCCATTTTATTTTTAAATCTTTTGTATTAAAACTCGGTTAAAAATCATTTAACTAGTGTTTTTTGTAGTTTGTTGTTCATTGTACAAAGCTATTAGATTATATATTTGAAAAAAATATATATATATATATATCAATTAGAAAAATTAGAAAATTAAACACCCTAAAATAGGGCAAAGTCGACAAAATTCGAGCAATTTTGAATGTTAAATGGTGAAATCTCGTGGATGAGCTCGATATCACAAAAGTCGCCTTTTTAAGGCCTTAGTATGTATAGTTTTATTGTATTACACTTGTTAAACGTAACTACCGAGTTTTAACTATTTTGTCACTTTAAAATTCCTATTCCATACCCTTCACCCAAGCCTATCGTTACAACCCGTAAAGACCTCTTGATTTGCACTTTTTCGCATGTTAGTTGGTGGAGATAAGATCTTGTGACAAGCTTATGATATTACACGTTTCGTTATTGAGGCATTGAGTGTTTACACATACACATTTTATGTATGTTTCACAAATATAACCGAGTGTGTGTGAACATTGTGAGTTGTGTGAAGATTAGCGTGTTAAGTCAATCGAAAGTGAAGTCACGGATTTTTGGTTATCTAAACATATATTTTCATGTGCTTGTTTGGTTTGAATCACTTGATGTTGCGTTTCGAAAAACCAGCTAACCGTATGTTTGTATAATTAGTAGGTATTTTGTAAATACTTGTTCTCGTTAGGATCTATCTTTTATTGCATTTTAGTTTTAGCTTGCTTGAGGACAAGCAAGGTTCAAGTGTGGGGAGGTTTGATATTCGTTAAATTACACACACTTTATTCCCCTATTTTACCCCCATTTTACGCGTTTTTGGCCGTAAAACCGTGAATCAGATACTTAATTTGGTGTATTTGTGTTTACAGGCCTAAAACAGCGTGCCAAACAAGAAGATGATGAAAACGAGGATTTTTCGGGTGAAACGGTAGAGCTGCGAACTTTCTGTGAAGAATTCTGACCTGGGCGAGTTGCACGGTCGTGCAATTGGTGGCACCACTGTGCGGATCCGAGAGCTGAGCTCATCCCGGCATTGCACAGCCAGTGCGATCAGGAGTGCAAGCCTATCTCGGAACCGAACGACCGTGCAGTCTAGTGGCACCCCATGCGGATTCGATGACTCACCCCAGATTGAAAATGCACTGCCCGTTCAGATGTTCGTGCCAGCCTATTCTCAGCAATGCACGCTCGTGCAGTCTGTGGAACGACCGTGCGTATACGAAGACCAGACCAAGACTTGATGATGTCACTCGGTATGGTGAACAGGATTTTAAAAGTGAACGGTCGTGCACTTTAATTGCACGACCGTGCGATCTGAAAAAGATGTAAAAAACAGACAGCAACATTCTATTCGAAACTCTGGACTTTTGGGAGCTTCACAGGCGATTTTCAAGCTCCGGAGGCTTTGCTTTTGACCCGGATTCAAGCCACATCGTGCCGTTTAGCTCCGTTACTATCCGGATACTCAATCTTGTGCTTGTTTGTGGTTTGATTCTTCAATCTTTCCATGTTTTTGTTATGTTTCAAGAACTTAGATTGATGATTATGTATTATTGTAAGCCTAAGGGCAAAAACACTAGTATCCCTTGCTTAATTACAACCATTAGTATGTTAATTTTGTTTGTAACGACACTTTGAAGCATTTTCTATGTTAGTCCTTGATGATTAGTTTTCAATCTTGTTTATTGATGTTGGTTTCTTGATTATAAGTAATTATCTTGGATGATTGGTATATGGTTAGTTGAGATAATTGAAAGATGAAGCTTAATTGATCATGTATTAGTAGACTTTGAACTTGTTTAACTAGTTTAACTTGTTTAAATGATTGCACCATGATACTAGAAATGATTAGTGGTTTAATAAGGGGTAATTATTGTTAATCAAGAAAGTTTTCCCTCACGTAAGGACCTTAACGGGTTAAATGGTGTTGTTATGAATTCTTGGCATGAATTGTTAGCTTAGTTAGTAGTTTAGGCCAAAATTTCTATCTCGGTGAATTTGTGTTCAAGATTTGTAAACTGAACTTGGTTGTGATTTAATCTAGTTTATGCCTGTCTTGGTGGTTGCATTGTGTTTATCGGTGTTACTTTCCTTGATTAAGTGAGGTTAGAAATCTCTTAACGGATGACTAACTTATCTTTATGGGATTTTCATAGACATTTATCAATTGCACGTTAAAGAACAATTTTAGGTGGTTAAAGTGTGTTTATCGTTTTAGCTTTCTGAAGAATTGTCATGTTAGGATTCCCGAAAGGGATACTAATTGTCTTGAAAATGGAAAATTGACCAAATGTTTTTAAGTGACAAAACCGACTTAGTTCACATACTTTGGTTGTGTATAAAGCAAGGCTATATACTTATTTTCTTATTTGGAGTCTACTATCTTCTTATAAATATTTGTTTATGCTTATTTAAGTTTTTAGAAAATCACACTTTTATCCTCCTACCGGTAGTTTAATGACAAAGGCTTAGTATTATTCCTCTGCCCACATCCTTGGATCGACACTTGGTTCTTACCGATACTTTACTACATATATGACGGGGTACACTTGCCCTTTCGTGTGTGTTTTTACTGTTGAAGTATAAATCATCTTTATAAATTTAAAACCGAATCGTGTGTTATTTTCTTTGTAAAAACATGTATATATGCGCACACGCCAGCGACAAAGCTCTATATCAGCACTATAAATAGCTTCGATCGGTTTCATTTGGAATTCGTTCAAATCTCGATTTCCTCTCTAAATTTCTAAATATTTGAAGTAGTATCGGGCATTATACCCCCCCTAAATAGCGAAGCTCTGCCTCGTTGTAAGTATCATAACCCCTGGTTACATATTAGATACGCTGCTCGATTGATCTAGGGTTGCGTAACGGCTGTCGAGGTTCTGGCCGACGTAGTCGTTGGAATTCTGTCTCGGGGAGGGTATTACTAATGTAAATATTGGGTTATTATACTAACGCGTGTGCATTGTGTAATTAATAGGTAATCACTAGGAAACCACAAAGGAAAACCCTAAGATAGCAATGTGAGTAATCCTCTTTTTGTGTAAACCTTTTTGTGAGTAATCTACTTTTTGCAAACTGTTTTTACAAAACCTCAATTAATTAACATTATATTAAACAGTGATTGAGTATTTGTATTTTACAATTATCGTCGGTATGTTGGGGTTTTGTATACAAAATTTGTTACTACATTGTGAGTAGTAACATGACCACATGTCGGGTTGACAGTACCGTGGGTGGTAATTAAAGTAGATGGAAACAAATGTAATTACGTGATCGTCCTCAATGTTGTAGACTAATAAAAATCTGTTTTGATTAAAATGGGATTCACTCACAAGTATTTCCTGCTGATAAAATATTTTAAACACGTGTTTCAGGTAACTTAGTGTGAAGCCAATAAAAGCCAGCTGGAGAGCACTAAAGGCTTAGAAAAGTGGCAATAAAAGTTACCTAATTAAAAAGGAGAATTGTTTTCAATAATTAGGGTTATTCCCTACAAATGTATTACAAATGGAAACCGGATTTTTGTCCCACTTATTTATAATAAGAATATTATTAGAAAAACTCGGGTTTTATCCCATTTCTTCATTCTAAACATTTTAGGTGTTTAACTCTGATAAAATATTTCCTAAATATGGTGCTGATGAAACTTTCCGCTGCCAAATTGATAAACACAGATTCCACTGAAACTGGCAGCGGCCGCCCGCTCCCGGGTTAGTAGGGGACGGGGGCTGTGACAAGTACTCCCAATATTCCCTTGCACCACACATGCAAAGCACTGCTTACTTTGCACACCCTATAAACACTGTTCCAGTTCAATATATCCAAACCATTGTTCCTCAAATACAATATGTCCAAGCCCCAACCTCTGAGATCCAAGTGCAACCTGCACCACAAGCTGCACAAACATCTGCTTAGGCAGAAACCAGTCAACAGAGCTTTTTCACACAAGGCTTTGTTGATTGGAGCAGCTTACTTAATGAACTAAGTGATGAAAACTTTGCTCTAGTTGCTAATTCTGAAAAGAAACCTGATGAATTTTGTTTTATAGCACTAGAGACAATACAAGAAGGGGTTGAATCTGAGGAAGTGGAGTCCAAATCGGATGTGGTATGTGATGATGTTGAAACTTCTGTTTCAGAAGAAAAGGATTCCAATGTATGTGAAGGAGAATGTGATTGTGCCATGATGGTTGCTGCTAAGGTATCGCCTCAAGTCCTTAAGACTTGTGTTCAGACAAATGTATTATTGCTTTTGCTAACATCAAAGAGATGAATGAAAACCTTAGAAACAAGATCTTAAATGAAGTACAATTTGAAAAAAAAATTAAAAAGTTAAAATCAAAATTGTTTGAAAAAGAAAGTGAAATTAGCAGTCTCAAACATGAATCAAGCGTAACCAAGGATCAACTCTAAATAATGGTAGAAAAATACCAAAGTTGTAAAAAGGAGCTTGAATCTACCCAAATCATTTGTGAAAAATGGGTAGAATCCTGCAAAGGTTATGAGTTGATGCTTGAAAAACAAATCAAAAGCAATATGAAATTTGGCAAAGGCTTTAGAAAAAAATGACCAAGTTTCTAAAAACATTGTTGTAAATAAATCTGGTGTTGTTGAAATCATTCCCACAAACTTGGCTGGTCAAGAAATAAAAGTCACAGATCCAAATGGTAAGAAAATTGTTTTGGAAAAATCTGAGGGATCCTCAACTTTTGAGGAAATTGAGAAATACCAATTCAAACCTACATGGTCAGATGAATGTGACATTCTTGAAAATTTCAAGCCAATGGACTTCTCAACCATTGAGGGTGTAAAAGCACCCAAAGTGAAAATCATTCCATTCAAAGACCTTCCAGCAGATGTTATAACATCGGTTGAAAAAGATGATGAAAAAGGGAAGAAAAAAGAGAAGATCAAAAACTTGTTTTATGATTTCTGTGAAAAGAAGAATCATGTCACTAAAATTTTTTTTCTTCTAAAAGCATATGGCATTAACAAGACAAGTGTGATTGTGCCTGCACCTCATTGCACAATCCGTGGGAGGAAAAACCACAAAACTCAAGAGTGTTTATCTCAAAAAATTTGATGTCAAAATAACTGAGTATAAGTCAAAAACTCTTGAGAGTTCACAAAAAGCAAAGTCCAAACAGACCTTTACCCCAGTCTAAACATCTGTTACCAAACAACTAATTGCAACCTCTGCTCCCAGAGAGGTTCAGGTAACAGATGCACCACCAGCAAACCAATTCCCAAGAGGATATGGTCAACCACTTTACCAAAGGGTCCCACACGGTTATGAGGCCTACAAAAGGCCTTCAAAACCAAAAGTGAACAAGCATCCTCATGGTTACCATTATTTGACAGGAAATGGTCCTCAGTAGATGTTTCGAAAATATGCTCAAACCACTGACCATTCTCCTGGACTTGAGGCTGGAATGACTGTGACCCCATCCAAAGCCATTTTGGCTTTGGACACTCACCAAAACTAATTTGTTACTGGTGTGCAGGGAGCTTCTGCATGCTTAGATAGTTTATAGTATGTAGATAGTGGAGGCTCCAAGCGCATGACAGGATGTAGATCCCTTCTCAAAGACTTCATAAAACATGGAGGGGTGATATATCTCTAGGTAACAATTCAAAGGGAAAGGTGTTGGGGTCACGGACAGTCAAAGATGGGAAACTCAAGTTTGAACATGTCAATTTTATTGACAATCTTAAATTTAATCTTCTTAGTGTGTCTCAAATGAGTGACAAGGGCTATGGTTCATTCTTCACTAAGGAAACTTGCAAGATTGTTGGGCCAGAAGTGGTTAAAAAGATAGAGGAAATCATAGCCGGGAGCAAAACACAACTTGTTGCTCAAAGGAGTGGCAATGTATATGTGGTTGATATGTTGAAGGATAATCCAATGTTTGATGCATGTCGATTCTCAGCTGCCTCTACCAAAGAGATAGAACTATGGCATAGAAGACTTGGTCACACAAATCTTAAAACAATCACCACACTCTCAAAATAAGGCCTTGTAAGAGGTCTTCCACCAAAACTTTTCACCTGTGATGAACATTGTGTTTCCTGTTTAAAAGGTAAACAACATAAAAGTTCATTCAAATCAATTGATGAATCCAAAGCAAGTCAGTGCTTACAATTGTTGCACATGGACTTACAATTGTAAAAATCATGAGTCTTACAAAGAAGAGATATTGTCCTGTTATTGTTGATCATTTTTCAAGTTTTACATGGACTTACTTTTTGCACTCCAAAGATGAGACTGCAAGTATTTTGCAGGACTTTGTGAAACAAGTTGAAAAGCAATTTGATCTGCCAGTAAAAGTCTTTAGGAGTAACAATGGAATGGAATTTAGAAATAAGGAGTTGGATGACTTCTGTGTGTCAAAAGGGATTATAAGGCAGTACAGCATCCCAAGAACATCAGAACAAAATGAGGTGGTTGAAAGGAAAAAAAAGGACCTTGATTGAGGCTGCCAGAACAATGCTTGCAGATTCAGGTTTACCCTTAACCTTTTGGGTAGAGGCTGTAAACACTGCTTGATATGTGCAGAACATAGTTTTAATCAACCCAGACATCAAAAGACTGCTTATGAAACTCTGTTCAAAATCAAACTACTGATCTCATACTTTAAAATCTTTGGTTGCCCATGCTTCATTTTAAACTTAAAAGATTCAATTTCAAAATTTGTAGCCAAAGTAGATTGTGGTTATTTTCTGGGATACTCAACCACTACCAAGGCCTACAAAGTGTTTAACACAAGGATTCGGTGTGTGGAAGAGACCTTGAATGTAAAGTTCAATGAACTTTCTTCATTAAAAATCCCAACAAATCCTGCGGAATTGTTTGACTTAGATAAATTTACATTTGAAGATGTGTCTGTCAAGACTAACCTTGCAGGTACACCACAATCTTCCCGCCAAGACTATGGATTTGACATTGTGATTCCACAATACAAAGTCACTTCCATCATCAGAGGAACTAATGTTCAAAACAGTTGTCAAAACTCTGCCAGTGTTGCATCAACAGTTGTTGATCAAACCTCTGCCATCTCATCCAGTCAAACCACTACTAACAAAAGTCCATCATATGTGGATAAAAGTCAACCCATTTTCACACCCATTCCTCCAATACCTCCACCTCCATCTCCAACAGATGTTGGCTCTTCAAAATTGCCAATAGATGTTAGCTCACATTATTCACATCTATAGCCTTCACCTCTCAATGCCATTATTCCATACAAGGGAGATTTAATCTACCTTAAAAGTCATCTACCAGATCAAGTTATTGGAAACATCAATGAAGGGGTGCTCACAAGAAGTTAATCCCAAAACATTTGTCTTTTTGCTGGTTTTCTATCACTCATACAACCTGTCAGGTACCAAGAGGCACTGAAATACAACAATCAGGTAGAGGCTATGCAAGTAGAGCTCCAATAGTTCAAAAGACAACAAGTATGGGAACTTATACCATTGCTAAAGGATGTATGTCCAATTGGCACAAAATGGGTCTTCAAGAACAAAACAGATGAAAGAGGCATTGTTGTCAAAAACGGAAAAGGGCTATATATACTCACGGTTTGCGTATACTCACGGAAGTGTTAAAACGAAAAAGGGGTCATGTATACTCACGGTTTGCATAGAGATTCCACGAAAGTGAGTTGGATGAGTCTTGGGTGTATGGAACAATGAAGTTACCTTAAAGGGAAACGAAGGTGTGTGAGTTGCGGTTTTTGTTCAATGGATTAGATTAGGAATTTAAAAGCTAACACATTATGAATGTAAATCAAGGTACCATGAGAATGGTCATGCAATGAGGTAGGATGAATTCCATTAATTTAACCTCATTATATGATTCACCAAATCACAAAATCATTAATTTAAGCTCATTATATCTACAAACAACCAAGTAAGCTAGCTAGATGTGTGCATTCCAAACATGGAAAGTGTTTGGGGACATAATATAGTCTTGCCCCTTTGATGGAAATTGTTTGAGACTTAATGGTATGAAAATAACAAATCAACAAGTGAGGTAGTAGAACAAGGTTACAGAGCCAAAACTTCCATGGTTCACACATTCACCAAAACACAAGTCTCACCATATTGAAGATGATGAGCTTGGATGATCTCAACAAAGTTATATATTAATTTTCTTTTAAATTACACCATATAAACGAGTATTTTCTTCCCTTTAATTTGAGTATAGTATTGGTAAAGATGTTTGTAGGATTGGAGAAAGAATGTGTATTTTTAATGTATTTATAGAAATCTGATGTGTCAGCTGACTATGCATGTTTGTGAATGCATTATCATCTTGCATTTGTGATGGTCTAAGCACAAGTTTTAGCCCAAGTTTGTTTTTGCTATTAACTGAAATTAAATAAACAAAACCAAAACCGTCAATGTAACCGAATAAACCGAAGTGATTAACCGAAAACCGATTGGTTAATAAAATAAACTAACCGATTACTTTTGTTTCGGCTTCAGTTAAAGATAATAACAAAACCATAAACAATACAATGAAATGGATTACTCGATTACTTCGTTTTTTATATATATTTTTCCCAATAATACTATAATAAATATTACATGTTTAAAAAACTAAAAAACAAGTATCATACAACCGACACCTATCATTTCCTTTTTCACTATCATACAACCGACACGATTTTTTTTTTTTTTTTTTGGAACTTAAGATAATATTTTTTATCGAAAAAGAATTGCAATAATAAAACAAACATGCGTGTATTTCAACCTTACGATACCTATCCTACAACCTCACCGAATCATTTCAACAACTCTTTATCTTATCAACTTCAATTTCAAACCCAACAATCCATCAACAATCAATTTTACTATATTTTGACCATCAGCTCAAAACGTTGACTCTTTACCGGCGAATTAAGGCTAGCAGATCGCCGTAAAAACCATTTCCGCCTGAATTTCAAGAATTCCGGCCTCCAAATCAACCACTTTCGTCGGCTATTTAACGATCTATGTTCAAGTAAGTTACTTTGAACAAACTCCGTGTTTCTTTAGTTGTTTTTTTTATGTCTAACTAGTGTGATTATTCCTTTCCCTATGCGGTGGGTATTTGTTCTTGGTTCGTTCGTTACGGTACTAACACACATATTTTATATTAATTGAAAACCATATAAAAAAAACAAATGCTAGTTCCGGTTTTGATATTGATGTTGTTCGGTCGGAATCTATTCACCTCGTCACGGTACGGTACCAGCACTCATGATGTCTAAAAAACAGTGGCTAAGCTTGAGATTTCTGGGGGCGTAAGTTACCGGACCTAAAAATTTCTATAAAACCAGGGGTCGAAAACGTATATATCCAAAAATTCCTATACGAAAACTACATACTCTCCACTGCTGAGCGAAAAGTTCAGGGTCGGCCGCCCCCGCCCCATAAAAGCTTCGCCCATGCTAAAAAAAACTCTATTTATGACACTGTTTTTAACCAAGTTATATATCGGAATGTAAAAAAATTAAAGAAAGTTGTGTTAAAATTAACGATCACAAGTTCTTAGAAAACCAAATTAGTAGTAAAAATTTAAATGGTTAAAAACGTATATTATATACAGTAGAGTAAATTGCTAAAATCGTCCCTTAGTTTTGGGTATGTTTGTCATTTTCATCAAAACAACTTTTTTGTATAATATACTTCTTCACCTTTGAGATTTTTTGCCATTTTCATCCAAATATCGAATTTGCTTTATTTTTTCTATCAAACATTTGGATGAAAATGGTAAAAAATCTCAAATTTCAGGGACGATTTTGGTAAGAAAAAGTCAGACGCTTGGATGAAAATGGCAAAAAATCCAAAAATTGAAGAACTATATGGTACAAAAAAGTTGTTTTGGATGAAATGGCAAACATGCCCAAACCTCAAGAACGATTTTGGCAATTTACTCTATAGAGTATAACCAGTGAAAATGAAAATTAAAAAAAGTTATATAGTAAATTGCTTAAGCTTATTTATGATTTGTTTATTGGGGTCGTTGGTGTGATTTTAATGTCCAAGATGTAATCTTGTAATTATTTGGGTTACAGTTTCTTGTTGACCTAGTTTCTATATTTATATAGAAGTTCTTGCCGTTAAAAAAATTATGATTTGTTTATAGATGTATAATTAATTAGGGTTTTTATGAAACAGTGATGATGAGGTACGATCTGCACTCACAAAGATGTATAATTATTCTCCAATTGATGGATTTGTAGAGATCTCCAAAGGGTTGGGAGATATGATGACGTCATTAGCAAATGAACCCTCAGTGGGTCTGTTTTATGTTCAACAACATGCTCACAATGCAGTTCCAAATATTGTGAATTTAAGCAACAAAGTTGTTGCGAAATCGCGAGAAATCGGTTTGCATACGGAGGATACAGAGGATTCGATTGCGATGGTGAGATCGATGGCGGATTGTGGGTTCCCCGTTGTTGATGATATGATCAAAGATATAGCGAAATGTTTAGCGATCATGTCGTCAAGGCAACCGAGAAGAGGTTTGATTCGTAGTAGATCGGTTTCGTGGTTTAAAACAGGACAAACCGGTTGGAGGGGGAATGTTAATGATTTCGAGAAGTCTGGAAACGCTAATGGTGCTGCGAATTCAATGCAGAATGTCGGTGAAGAATTGCCTGTGTCGAGTCTTGGGGGTGAAGACGCCGTGTTGGTTGATAATATGATGCCGAATGTGTCGGGTTTGGAGGATTTTGGTGGGTTTAAAGATGATAAAGAAGGAAGAATTGAAAAATGATTTAGAGGGTAATGAGAGTTGACATAAGAGGGGATTGATGAATAAGGGTTTATGGTTGGAGCTCTTGATTGATTTTGAAAAATCTTGAGCCTGTTGGTAAACCCATTTGTAATACACTATATAAACTTAAGTACTGATATAACTTTGTTGACACTATGGTTCAGCTAAATAAAAATTTTGAAGAGTTGTAAACAGTGGCGAAGCTTGAGATTTACGACCGGGGGGTCGAAAACGTATATACCCAATAACTTCTATAAAACCGGGGGGTAAAAAACGTATATACCCAAAAATTTCTATACAAAAACTACATACTCTCTATTACTGAGTGAAAAGTTCGGGGGGTCGGCCGCCCCCTCCCGAGTCCCGCCCCCACTAAGCTACGCCAATGGTTGTAAATGAATACGAGTCGGCTTTTTTATATACGCTTTTCAGCCATATGAGGTAACCTTGAACCACACGAGTTTAAGCGTAGTCTAAGGTCTGGCTCGAGGCCTTGATCCTTGTTGCGCTTGAGCTTTGCTCGAGCTTTTCAGACAATTATAACTCCCAAATTAAACACACGAACATGTATCATCCTGCTTTATACGGCGACTGCCAGTATAAGTCGTAGACTATATCGTTTGTTACGGTTCGAAACTTTTAAAGCCGGCCGCCTGAAACAAAGATGTAAAGCATTTCAGGAAACAACCATCAACATCTTAGTTGTCATAGAGCCAATACTGCCACAAAGAGTTGATTTGCTTGGTGCAACACCACTTTGAGAGTCATTGAAGATGACATTTGGTAGCTTAACTCTTACATTTTGGTATAACTGAGGGCCACCAACCTTACATTTTGGTGACCGAAGGGCACTCGACCCAGGATTTATTTTCTGTGGAGGCAATCGAAGGGTTTAATCATATTTTTAAAGGGTGATATTTAGCTAAATAATACCCTAAATTTTTTTTTTTTGTAGATGGCCGCTCCCCAACCATGGTAGTTGGCCTGCCCAGGGGCGGACCTACCCATGATGGTGGGTGGGCGGTCGCACCCCTTGAAAAAAAGGTTTTTTGTGTTAATTTTCGTCGAAAATTCCAATTGCACCCCTTAGATTTTTCAACCGCACCCCTTGAAAATTTTCAACCGCCCTTCTTAGAAAAAAAAATATTATGAATTTATAGAAAAATAATTAAACACTGATTATTATGAATATATAAGTATATAACGGAATTTGTATAATTATTTTTTAACCACTTATTCATTTTATTTAAGTCAATCTACAATCTAATTTTATTAACCCAACTACCCAAGCCCAAACCCAACCCAACCCAAAGATTTTATCCTTTTTTATTGATTGTTTTTTATGTGGTTATTAGAAGAAAATATAGATGTATAAGGGTTTGATATTTTTTTATGTTTTTTTGTTATTGTTTTTCTAGACTTGTATTTAATGATTTTGCTGTTTATTTTAAGCTTTGTTTGTTTAAATTTGTTTGTTTAAATGATTACTAATCAACATTTAAAATTATGGCTTGAATTTTGAAAGTTAAAATTGAAAATTATGGACTACGGTATTGGTTTAACATAATTGTTTATTTTGTTTAAGTGTTTAGTGTTGTTTTTATGAACTTACGGAGCAAATTTATATGTGATAAGAATCATGCGTAGAGAACTTATGGCGCGATTTCTTAAGAGGAAAAGGGTTGGACCACTTTTTTTTCGTCGGATTCTTCTAGTAAAGACCAAGTTATGTCTTATATAAGTTTTTTTTTTTTTTTTTGCTTTTTATTTAATGATTAGGAGATAAAGAAATAGGTATCATTTGAACTTTGATGATTTTTTGTTGTTAATTTACTTACTTATGAAAGTTTTTTATGTTGTTTAATGTTTTACTTGAAACTTTGTTTGTTAAGTGACAAAAAGTTAGAAAATATGGTTTGATTGTTTGAAAACTGAAATTGACCCAACCTGACCCGATCTGATCCGGCTCGCAAAACTTTGTTTATGTTTACTGGTTTTACATGACCCGACCCGCTATGAACCAAATTTTTTATATAGTTAGGGGCCTAAAATCTTAAAATTTACTGCACCACCAGGAAAATATTCCTGGGTCCGCCACTAGGTCTGTCACTGATAGACTCGTCATTATTCTTAATATTTTTGTTTTTTTAAAAGCAAAGTTGATTATACGAACATTAAAATAAGGAGTAAACTGTCATTTTAGTCCCTAAGGTTTGGTTACTTTTATCATTTTAGTCTGAAACTCAAACCTTTAAAATCTGGGTCTCTATGGTTTCACTTTTATTGTAATTTTGTTTCAAAAATCAAATCACATGTTATTTGGCTAATAAAATATAGTTATTTTGTCTTTTTTTTTTCAGAGACAAAATGTTTCATCTGAATTTATTATAACATATTATTAATTAAATTAAATCCCTTTACCCGATCATAAGTTCTATCTTCCCCAAATTATCTTCTCCCCACACCAAACCCTAATCCCTAATTCATCTTATTCATCTTCACATCACCAACGATCGGATTCTTTGATTCGATTTCTAAAGTTCAGTCTAATCTTTCTCCTTGTGTCTCCACCGGGAATTGCTTAATGTCTGGAAAGAATCTTAGTAGAAAAGCGGATGCAAGAAAAGTTGGTTCTAATTATAGCAAGTCAAAGCCAGACGAGCAAATACCGAAAGAGATTTTAAAGAACAGAATGATGAGTTTAGACCAAAAAGTCAGAAAGATGAAGTCAAAGGTCAACAGATGCAAAGTAGTTTTAAAGATGATAATTTACAACTCATTGATTGTTCTGAGGAAGATGATTACTTAATCCCTTTTCCTTATCGCGATTCTCTTGAAGATCTTCGACTTTCAGTTGCATATTATATTTTCTTCAATCATTTTTCGGTTCTTTTTTGTTAATTTAGGCAAAATTGCGACTGTTATACTAATATTGTCTGTTTCAGTTCACTATCTAGTTATACATTATGTCTGTACATCTTTGAGTTAAATGTCATTTTAGTCTATGTGATTTGTTTCATTTTAACAGTTTAGTCCAAAGGTTTCATTTTTAACCTGTGGGTCCAAAAAGGTTTCACAGTTGCCATTTTAGTCTACCGGGTTAACTTCATCCATTTTTTCTGTTAACGAGAAGGCCAATTTGGTCATTTTGTATGTAATTCTATTAACTAAAATGGCAATTCAGTCATATAAAATGACCGAATTGGCCTTCTCGTTAACAAAAAAAATGAATGAAGTTAACCCAGTGGACTAAAATGGCAACTGTGAAACCTTTTTGTACCCACAGGTTAAAAATGAAACCTTTGTACTAAACAAAATGACTCAAACCACATGAGCTAAAATGGCATTTAACTCTACATCTTTTTAACTCCAGTGATAATGGATTTTAATAATTCTAAATTTCAGCAGTTGCCCTATAATAATGCTAACTTTAAAAATTCTCTCCAATAATCCTAATTTGTAAAAATTTGGCTGTCATTGATCATTTTTTAACATAAGTGCAATTAAATCAATTAAACAGTCTCTAGGTGTAATTGAATCTATTGAGAATACTAAATTCTTATATCTTTGAAAAGGATCAATGGCGGCCAAACTTTTACAAATTGAATTATTGGAAACAATTTTTTAAGTTGTAATTATTATCGGCCAATAGATGAAACTTAGAATTATTAAAATTTAATAATTCAATAACCCTTTAGTTCAATAGGTTCACTTATATAGTTTAATCAATTTTACATATATATTAATAGGGGCATTTTCTTTTGAGTGGAGGAAAATAGTATAAGCACTTGTACCTAGTGCTGACCAAAATTAATTAAATCCATAGGCATAGGTGTTTATCCGCATCTCACATTTTCTATTTGAAAGGAGTTGATTCACTATACTTTCACCGTATGAATAATCAAATTTGAAACCATAAAATAACCATTTGGCTGCTTTTGATCTGAACTATTTTGCAACAACATTTGATAATGCACACGGGTTTTGTGCAAACCACCATTGTCGTTCAGACGATTGCAAGAGGAGAAAATGAAGAAGATGAATTAGGAATTAAGGTTTGGTGTGGGGAGAACATAATTTGTTATATAAAAAAAAATGTTATAATAAATTCAGATGAACCATTTTGCCCGTAAAAAAAGACAAAATAACCAGATTTTATTAGCAAATAATAGGTGATTTGATTTTTGGACCAAAATGGCAATAAAAGTGAAACCAAAGGGACTCGGATTTAAAATGTTTGAGTTTTGGACTAAAATGGCAAAAGTGACCAAACCTCAGGGACCAAAATAACAGTTTACTCTAAAATAAATAAAGATGTGTGTGCACGTAGATAAAGTGTGTACCTAAGGGGAGGCGGGGCGGGTGAACTATCACGAGTGATAGGAATTTTCAACGAGTGATAAAAAACAAACTCCCACCCCTCCTGAAGTTTATAATGCGTGGAAGTATAACGCGTGAGAAAATTCACGGCGTGATAAATTGATTTTGTGTGGGGAATTGTCGGTTGGGGGGAAATTGTTGGGTGTGGTGGTGAGTGATGACCACCCCCCACTAAAAAATGTTGTGAGTGATAGGAAAATGGTTGCTGACATGGTGAAATATGATTGGATATTGTGAGTGATGAAAAAATGGTCACTAGTAAGTAGTAACCATCCCCCTCCTCTAATAAACTTTTGCTTCATGGCTGGCTATGGCTTTGGCTTTGAGGTTACAAGGGGCAATATAATTGGGTTTCAAATGAAAATAAAAAATGAAATCTCAAATCTCAAATATATTGGTTTTAAGAAACTAATGTATATTTTCCTAATGTGAAAAGTAAAAAATTTAAAGGTAACACTTTTTTTAATCAATTATAAACGGATTCATTAACTGACCAAACCGGTTGAATAATGAAGTTTGCATGGGGTTTCGTGGTAAATCGTCTTTGAAGATGCAACGAAGGTAAGTACATTCTCAGAACATGAGGTGTGGTTCTTTCTTTCCCATGGTTATATAGACATCACCTCAGCACCTTATCTCCACTTATTATCTTCCTCATCAAAGGAGGTGGTCTATCCTTTCCCCTTCTCTTTCAACCAATCATCATCAAAAATCTAGGAAAAAAGTGCTCAGGGCAGACGGGAGTTATTCACCGATGGTCCCGATCTTCGGTCGGGAAGGGTAGTGTTCCTAATCGGGGAAAGGCTCCACCTCAGCTCTCCAAGCTACTTGCCAACACCACACCCCTTCGCCTCATATCAACATGGCACTTCCTGGTGAAAAACTGGTTGATATTGAGGTATCTAGCAGACTGGCATTCCAAGGAACTAAAATTCATGTTCAAATCCTAATATTTTAAATTAAATTGGTGTATATTTTTTTAAACATATACTTCATTAGAAACATGATAAACCCGAAACCGGGATGGACACCAACAAACAACTACAATTACATGATAACAAATTTACACCAATCTGACCAACTAATCGAACTAAACTTAGACTTGTTTTTAAACCCATTATAACCCAACGAATCAACGATCGAACTTCGCCGAAAATGTCGTCAACCTTAACCCATTTGCCTGAAAACCTGAGATCGTTCCCAGCCTTCCAAAGGAACCAACAAGAGACAATGACGACGCCTAGCTGCGCCACTTTCTCCGCAGGACCTTTCCCACTAGTTGCGTATTTCTAATAAATCTCTGAACGAAACACAACAAACTGCGGCACTCGACTGTAAGATTAAATATATTATGTTTTAATATTTAATCTAGTAGCCATTATAATCATTTACATTATATAGATCAAAATATCTAATAACCTATTAAATAATTAGTTGGTAATTGTTGATGGACCATATTACACTTATTAACTAATTAGGTTTCCACTTGGGTGCTTATATAAGGAGACTTATGTAGAGGTTAAAAGATTACACACTGAAGAGGTAAGGTCCCAAAAACCTCGCTTTGAATACTTAGGACCATACCACAATCTCATCCTTCTAACCCTCTTTAGAACTTGCGCGATCGCGCACTGGTCCAACAAAGAGGACTTAGAAAGTAAAAAACAAGCAACACCTGCGCGCCAAAAGGAAACTAACGAATCCTTGCACCTCTCTCCATAACAGATAAGGATAAAATCCTATTAAACACTTTCGCATAAATAATGCTCAGACTTGGATATTATTTACTTCACTGATGCCATACAGTAAGAAGCCACACTGGATTACAGCTGTAATCTTCCAGAAGGCTCAATCGTGCACCACCAGACGGTTATAACCGTCTGGCCACGTGTCATCATCCTAGGCTCCCTTGAAGTCACGATGATGGCACGGAATTGAAGAGAGATCTTCACTTGCCCATTTTCCACGTGGCAATACCCCATCCGTTGATCAAAGATCGTTATCCGTGTGCTCTCACATTCGATTAAGAGATTAACGGAGGGAAAACTAACCGCTTACGGAGATAGCATTTTCCGTCAACATTTCAATAACAGGTTTTCCCGCCCAAACTTCGGCTATAAATAGAAGGATAATTCAGGTACAATTTCCAAGTTACATTCACTTCACTTATACTTCTTCTTCTTCTTCATATACTGATACTTATTATCACACCAGAGGGTGGTCACGGAGAGAACCCCCATTCTCCCCGTGGCGAGTCTAACGGTGGTTATTTTGTAGCTATCAAGAAGAGAAGAAGATCTGTCCCTCTGAACCGAACGAGAAGAAACCAACCTTTTTATGTAGAACCTAACCCCCTGGTTTATCTGATTCCGGTCATTTAACTAGTGTTTCTTCATTGGCGCTCACCGATTTCTCAGTTTCATCTATTTTTCTCGTTTCGATTCATTTTTTCTTCATCCTCTGTTTCATATGGCAGAGAACCCATCACTTCACCCATCAGGTCCTCGATCTGAATTCGAGGGTTCTACAACCCGAGGTATCCAGATCGACGGAATCCTGGGTAACGGAGTTAATAACCATCCAGATCTATGCCTGGAAAAAACTCCAGAGTACTGGTTCAACAGGTTCCAGATCACCATGAACCAGATTTTAGCATTAAATGATAGATCCGAGTTGTTAAACAACAGATCTGATAGCCAAGAAGTAATTAATGGAAAAAATGGCACTTCAGTATTGGGCCCATGGTTGGCCTATCAGTGGGACATCCAATCTAGTAGTCATAAGGAAATGATATGAAAATCAGAAGATACCAATCACCAGGAAGCCGAACCAAAGCAGATAAACATGGTGCAAGGAGGTCCCTCACGAAGGCCGAACAAACGAAGCCATAATCAGCATTTGAGAGAGCAACAAGTTGTATTTCCTGTCGTCCCCGGAGGTCCTCAGGAAGGAAGAACGTCCAGTAATTATCACTGGTATCTCCGGCCACTACAGAACTGACTACATGTTCATAGATCCAGGAAGCTCGATGGATATAATCTATGAACAATGTTTCAAACAACTTGATCCAGAAGATATAGCACGTTTAGAGCCAGTTGATTTCCCTCTCACTGGTTTCTGCAACGAAGCTGTTTTTCCATTGGGACAAATTGCTTTTCCTGTGACTCTCTCAGAAGGCGAACATTCGCGCACAGTCACAGTAAATTTCATGGTTATGCCAGCAACATCGCGCCATGATGTACTGCTGGGAAAACGATCGCAAAGAGAATTCAGCATGATTACTTCCATACCGCACGCTGCTTGTGGCTTTCCAACGGAAACTAGAGTAGCAATTCTGTATTCTAGCAAGGAAGTCGTGTACGTGGACGATGAGCCACCAGCAAAGGTTTCCAAACCTTCAACATCAAACGAACCGTAAAAATGGGTTCTAAATGAAGAATATCCAGAGCAGACCATCTTACTAGGGCACGCCATTTCACCGGAAATACGGATACAGTTGAAGGAATTACTTTCAAACAATAAAGACATCTTCGCCTGGTGCCCAGCAGATATGACTAGGGTCCCAAGAGATATAGCGCAACACTGTTTGAACGTCCGACCCTCAGTGGAACCCGTCGCGCAAGGAAGACGCAGTCTCAGCGCTGAAAAGGTAGAAGAAATGAACAAGCAAGTAACAGAGTTACTCAACGCTGGAATCCTGCGCGAAGTACAATACCAGACTTGGGTCACCAACCCAGTAATGGTTCAAAAACACAATGGCGGGTGGCGTATGTGTGTCGACTTTAAAGACCTCAACAAAGCTTTCCCGAAGGATTGTTATACGCTACCGGAAATAGACAAGAAGGTTGATTCTCTAGCGTCCTTTCGCTGGAAGTGTTTTCTAGACTGTTACAAGGGCTATCATCAAGTCCAGATGAAAGAGGAAGACGAAGACAAAACAGCCTTCCGTACATATAAAGGCATCTTTTGCTATACGAAAATGCCCTTTGGTCTCCGTAATGCAGGAGCTACTTACCAGCGCTTGATGGATACAGTCTTCGGGGAAGACATTGGTAAAACCGTAGAAGCACATATGGATGACCTCGTCATCATGAGCCAAGAAGAAGAGACCATGCTCGCAAACATTCAGCGCACGTTTGATTCTTTGCGCAGCGTCAATCTAAAGCTTAACCCAACAAAGTGCTCCTTTGGAATGGTGGAGGGAAAATTTTTGGGGTTCATAGTAACCAAAGACGGTTTTAAGGTCAACCCGGAGAAGGTTCAAGCCATCTAGCTAATGTCGTCACCTGCAACAGTGGAAGAAATGCAACGACTCGCGGGACAATTAGCAGCCTTGAACAGATTCTTGGCAAATCACGCTGCGAAATCTTATCCGTTCATTAGCACACTGCGCAATTGTGCCAAGAAGAGTCATTTTCAGTGGACACCAGAAGCTGAAACAGCCTTCAAACAAATGAAGTAATGTCTAATCCAGTTACCAACATTAACAGCACCGCGAGAAAAAGAACCGCTAATCTTGTACTTGTCCGCAGCAGAAGTAGTGGTTGGCGCAGTGTTAATGGTAGAAAGGGAGGGCGTTCAGACCCCAATATATGTCGCAACCCCCGATCCCAAATCCCCGGGAACGGGCGGCCACGAGCCAGTTTCGGTGGTATCATGTTATTTGTCCAATTTGGCAATGGAATTTACATCAGGACCGTAGTTAGGAAATATTTTATCAGAGTAAAATACCACATTTCCATATCATTAAACACATGGGTAAACCCAAGTTTTCAGTACACACAATTTCATAGGAATAAATCCTATTTTATTTAATAAAAACATCTATTTTATTTTTAGGTAACTTTATTGCCACTTTTCCAATCCTTCAGTGCTGTCCAGCTGGCTTCTATTTGGCTTTCACATTTTGTTTCCTGAAACGCGTTTTAAAAACATTTTGTCAGTGGGAAATACTGGTGAGTGAATCCCAGTTTAATCAAGTTTAAGTAAAAACCATTTCACAATATTGAGGGCGACCCCGCAATTACATTTGTTTCCAAGTTATATCAATTATCACCCGTGGTACTGTCGTACTCAACTTGTGGAAATGTTACTCCTTGACCAGGTGGTAACAAATTTTGTATACAAAACCCCAACATACCCATGATAATTGTATTCTTACAAATACTCAATAACTGCTTAATATATATTTAATCATGTGAGGTTTTGTAAAAACATTTAACAAAAAGAGGATTACTCACATTGTTGTCTTAGGGTTTTCAGTAAGGATTTCCTGGGAATAATCTACAAATTACACAAATGCACGTGTGTTAGTATAATAACCCATTTTAACATTAGTAATACCCTCCCCGAGACGGCATTCCAACGACTACGTCGGGCAGAACCACGACAGCCGTTATGGAAACCTAGATCAATCGGCTAATACGTCTCCAGGGGTTATGATACTTACATCATAGCAGAACCTCGCTATTTAGGGGGGTATTAGACCCGAGTATAATGCCCACTATTTAGAAATTGAGATTGAGAAAGAACGTTTGAGCGAATTCGAATGAAATCTGATGGCTCCTTTATATAGTTGTTGATCCTGGTTCCCTCGCGCCCCGCGTAACATACGGACAAGGCCTACGCGGCCCGTGTTGACTCCAGGTCAACGTATAGCTCATCCGAATCACTATGTAGGCTCGACATGTGTTGGGCCACGTGGCCGCTGTAACAACTCTCACTAAAATCCATAATTAGGATGGTAATTATCTATAAAGGAAACCCAAATTGAGACACCCAAGTAATTCTGCATTAACCCTAAAATTTTCAGAAAAATCGGAATCAGGATCAGGGCCCCTAAAACTCAACGGGGGTAAAACCCTAGTTGAACGATTATCTACATAAACCGTTGGTTAAATCTAATTTGTGAAAAGTGGCAACTCGGCAAAGCTAGTCCCAACCCTAGGCGGCCTATAAATAGATTGCTTCCCTTACGGACCGTAAGGGAAATGGCTTACGGTTCGTAAGCGTGTCGAAATTTGTGTATAAATAGCCGACCTTGGCATTTGCATTCTGCCTTTAAAACGACGTCCAAAGCTTCTGTGTACGTCGAATTAGTGTAGAATCAGTTCTAAAACACACACGAATCACGAAGTGCTGCCGCAATCAGGGTAATAACTCGATCGCTATTACGATTCAACGTCCGATCGATTATAACTATCCAACGATTGTCCGAGTGCTGCTCAAATTGAGCTTATACTTTGATTATTCGTCGTGATTTCGACTCGAATATTTGAGTGCTGTTCGAATTCGGACTATGCTCTGTTATTCGTCGTGAATCCGTTGAATTATTAAGTATTGCACTTGTTAATCGTTGTGAGGGTTTAATCTCGTGAATTGACGTAACTGCTGTATTAGTTACTAACTCGTTTGTGTGTGCATTGTGTCAATTTAGGTTTAATCAAGGCTAATCAGTAGGCTTATATCTTGCTCGTTAAAACTGCAATGTGAGTCATTCTCTTTTTATCAATTGTTTTACAAAACTCCAAGTTATTTTTCAAAGTTATAATTACAGGGATTAAGTCTTTGTAATCACCATATTACAGCCGGTATGTGGGGTTTTGTATACATTACTTGATAATCGTCACCATTGGGGCAGCCATTGGGTGATATGACCATAATCACAGACACCATTGGACAGGTGGGCCAATGGGTCGAGTGGTAAAGTACCGTGGGTAGTTGGTTTGATATCAGAAACATTGTAATTGCTCTTAATACTGTAGATTATAACAAACATAAAGTTTTCAGTAAAACGAATGGTCAGTATTTCCCCGCTGACAAAACCTTTTTCAAACATGTTTCAGGTGATCTGTTGTGATCCAAGAAAAGTGCCGTGAAGCACTACAAGCTCAGAGAAGTGGCTCGATATAAATAAATAAAGAAACATGTTTTGAGAAATAACGATTTCCCGGTGAAATCACTTTATTGTAAATTATGGGATTTTATCCCTAACACTTTCTGTAATATATATTAAACGAGCATTTTCAGTATTAAAAGATCTTGTATTAAAAGACTTCCGTTGTCGCCTAAATTAGATACCGCAGATTTCCTGCCCCGCGGCTCTTGAACCGGGTCAAACCGGGCCAAGGGCCATGACAGGAAAAAGGTGGTATCAGAGCCACTGATCGAGCCACTGATTTAAGCCTATTACTGATTTAAATAAATTAAGTATTTGACAAAATACTTAATTCTATTAGTTGTCATTCTGTGATTATGTGTTTTATTAACTGATTATTTGTTAGATACAGTATGGGTAAACAAAAGCTTTCTGCTATCTACCACAAATTAGATACTGCACCCCAGGAAAAAGGAACCTCTTCCTCCAAACACCCAACAACCCTAGAAGAAGGAATTTTTGTCCGAAAAGCACAATATGAAAATCCTCTTACCCCAGAGAAAAGAAATTTGATTATTAGGAAAATTCAGAAACCCCAAATCAAGAAAGTGAGGTTTAATCCAGAAATTCAGGAATTAGGCAATAATACACCTTGGGAAGATAAACTAAACGAAAAATGGGCAAATCTTTATATGCTAGCTACCGTAGCAGAAAATGCAAACCTCTAAATTTCCAATAAGTCGGGTCTAGTAGAAAATCACTATCCAGTAAATAAATAAATCCTAGTGTGTTTCTTTCCTGTTATCTTTTGTATAAATCAATATGCAATAAAACTTCAGTGTTTATTTGTAAAACTTTGTTCCAAAGTTTTAACTTAGCATTTTTGTGCATTTTGCATATATGCTATACAGCATGAATGAGATATCGGAAGCATTCCAGAATCTCAACCTCTACCCAGTACCAATTGAAGTCTCCCACGACTTTACTGGTTACATTGCTGACATAGAGGAACCCCTGGAATTCCAAGCTCCACCGCTGGAAAAAGCAAAACCTAAAAAGAGAAGAAGATATGTAGGATGGAGGAAAGTGCGCAGAAGGAAACCAACAAATAGGAGACTCCCTAAAATAGAAAATCCTGTGAGTAAAGGGAAAGAAATAGTGACGGGAGAGAGTTCTAAACAGCCAGAGGTAGACATTAAGAAAAAGGGAATCGAGATCGGAGAGAGCTCGAAACAACCTGAAGGAATCACGTTTCAAGACGAAATAGATCGTCTACTGGCAAACTGTGATGTCATAAGTTTTATCCGTAAGAATCTGTACCCTTACCCGGCCACAGTTCAATTTCCCTTAAACTTAGAACCAGCTATTCCGGATCCTTTAATCCACACTCGACCATTCGGCGAAATGGAAGAATGGTGGACAAATGACTGGAAATTCCAAAGCATAGTTAATAGTCCCTACACCTTCCTTCCTCAATTCAATCCAGAACCTATCCTCAATCCTCCCATGAGCGATGAAAACTTAGCCGAACTTCGACAATTCGGAGAAGAGCTGATAGGAACAGGAAATAGGATCAGGGAAATGGGGGAACAACTATCCTGGAAGTACGATGAGAGGGAGCATCGTTACTAGAACCGTCATTTAACCAACAGAATAGTGGAGTCGAGGGAAGTATGTTGTATAATAGCATTAGTAGTAAAATAGAACTTTGTAAAATGGGCAATAAAACCTTGTAAGATACAGTGTGTATGGATGCATATACAATATAAAAACACAAAATAGAAGTCGAGAAATCGACAATTTTGGCTATAAATGTGTTGCGATAAGATTATGTGATTCAGTGCAATTGTTTTACTGAATTTGCAACTACTTGATACTAATAAGTTTATATCTATAAAAATCATCAGATGGAAAACGTTAATAATGAGCCAGTCAATGACGAAAATCAATCTGAGCAAAATCAAGAAAATCAGTATATGACTAGGCAAGATATTGAAAATATCATTACTCAAGGGATAGCCAATGCTATTCAAGCAATCATGGCTGCTGCTAGGAAACCTGTTGAATCGCAACAAATCATTCCTAGTAAACGTACTCAGGAAGACAATTTTAGCCATAGTGTAAATGGAGGAAGCAATCATGATCATCATGATAAATCCACGACAAGCCCCACTTCCTAAGAAAATGAAAACTGCAACGCCTGGTTGCACTTACAAAGAATTTCTTGCTTGCAAACCCACTGAATTTGCAGGTAACGAAAGGGCAACTGCAACACTGCGTTGGTTAGAGAAAACCGAAGCAGTAATTGCAATAAGCAAATGTGCCGAAGAAGATCAGGTCATGTATGCTTCAAATCTGTTTAAAGAAGGGGCACTAGAATGGTGGAACGCAGTATTACAGGCAAAAGGAAGAAGAATAGACTATGCCATGAGCTGGGAAGAATTTAAGAGTCTTGTGGAAAGAAAATTCTGCCCCGAATATGAAAAAGATCAAATGGCAAATAAGTTCCTGAATCATCGTATGACGGGAGTAGATTGTCGTGGTTATACTTCGACATTCTTTGAATACGCTAGGGTAGTACCAACACTGGCTTCGCCAGAACCGGTACTTATTTCCCATTACATTTGGGGATTAATTAGTGAAATCCGTAACATCGTTAAAGCTGCGAGACCTCGTACTATTGACGATGCTGTGGAATTAGCTAATACCCTAACTGATGAATTGGTACGCACTTGAGATGAAAATAGAAAGAAGGACTTGGTTCAGAAAATTACCCAAGGAGTTCGTATGGGTAATAATACCAGTTTCAAAAGAAGAGGAGCAAGGCAATCTTCGACCCCGCCATTTTGCAGGAATTGCAGAAGAAAACATTTTGGAAGATGTAATGTAACTTGTAATTTCTGCAAATCTGTAGGCCATAGTAAAGAAAACTGTAAAAAGAAAAGCATAGTTTGTTATAACTGTGGAGAAACAAGACATTACAAAACAGAATGTCCTAAACTGGTTAAAACCGCAGACAACAAAGGAAAATCAGCTGAAGGAACTACTAAGAAAAATGCACGAGCATTTCAGCTGACCACTCAAGAAGCCGAACTCATCCCAGACGTAATAGCTGGTACGTTCCTAGTTCACGACGTGTTTGCAAAAGTATTATTTGACTCTGGTGCAAACCAAAGTTTTATTAATACTTCATTCTGCCAACCTCTTAAATTACCTTTAACCACCTTTAGGCAGATTTTTACGGTCGAAACAGTAGAAGGAAATTCTGTTAACATAGATAAAGTTTTGCAAGAAGTAAAGATAGAACTGTTAGGCCATAAGTTTTCTGCAAATCTGTTACCTATGACCTTAGCCGGATTCGATGTGGTATTAGGAATGGATTGGTTGATAGCCAACCATGCTCGAATCCTATGTGATAAGAATTCCGTAGAAATTCGAACCCCCACAGGAGAAGTGATTTTGATTACAGGAGATAGACCCCGAAAGCCACTGAAATTCATCTCAGTAATGAAATTGGCTAGTTATTCGAGAAAACAACAAATGGTGTATATGATTTCCGTAATCATTAACGCTAAAGGTAAGGAACTTCAGGACATCCCGGTAGTCTCAGAATACCCAGATGTTTTTACAGAAGAATTACCTGGATTACCATCTGATAGAGAAGTAGAATTTAGAATTCATTTAATTCCAGGAACCACACCAATAGCTAAAGCACCTTATCGATTAGCACCCACCGAAATACTAGAATTGAAAAAGCAATTAGATGAATTACTAAGCAAAGGATTTATACAACCTAGTTCATCCCCTTGGGGAGCACCAGTGTTGTTTGTGAAAAAGAAAGACGGATCAATGAGAATGTGTATCGATTATAGGGAATTGAATAAGGTTACAATTAAGAACCGATACCCATTACCTAGGATTGACGATCTTTTTGATCAACTTCAAGGAGCTATGTATTTTTCTAAGATAAATTTAAGATCCGGATATCACTAGCTGAAAGTACAAGAAGAAGACATACCTAAAACTGCTTTCAGAACTAGGTATGGTCATTATGAGTTTACAGTCATGCCCTTTGAACTAACGAATGCCCCAGCAGCATTTATGGACATGATGAATCGAATCTGTAAACCATACTTGGATAAATTTGTGATCGTTTTCATCGACGATATACTTATTTACTCCAAAAGTCAAAAGGAACATTGTGAGCACTTACACGCACTCTTAATTTTGTTAAGAAAAGAAAAGCTCTATGCCAAATTTTCAAAATGTGAATTTTGGCTATAAGAAGTGCAATTCTTAGGTCATGTGGTCAATCACGAAGGAATTCATGTAGATCCTGCTAAGATAGAAGCAATTACGAAATGGAAAGTCCCACAAACAGCTATGGAAATTAGAAGTTTTCTAGGCTTAGCTGGATACTACAGAAGATTTATTAAGGATTTTTCTAAGATAGTTGTACCTTTAACTAAGTTGACCTGTAAAACTGTTAAGTTTGAATGGGGACCTAGACAAGAAGAAGCTTTTAAGATTTTAAAACACCGATTGACAAATGCACCAATCTTAGCTTTACCCGAGGGAACATAAGATTTTGAAGTATATTGTGATGCTTCAAAATTAGGATTTGGATGTGTATTGATGCAACGCAAGAAGGTAATTGCGTATGCCTCTAGGCAATTGAAAAAGCACGAAGAGAATTATACGACTCATGATTTAGAATTAGGAGCTATAATTTTTGCCCTTAAGATTTGGAGACACTATCTGTATGGAAGTAAGTTTACTGTTTATACAGATCATAAAAGCTTAAGATACATATTTGGGCAAAAAGAATTGAAAGGAGGTGGATGGAAATCCTAAGCGATTACGACTGTGATATTCAATATCACGAAGGAAAGGCGAATGTAGTCGCAGATGCCTTAAGTCGTAAATATCATGAGAAGCAAAAACAAGTCCGTGCTCTTAGATTAAATCTACAAGTAGATTTAATGGAACAAATCAAGGAAGTTCAGGAAACAGCAATCAAGGATGATACTGAAGGAATGAAAGGTTATGTGAAAGAACTAGAACAAGGAAATGATGGAATTTGGAGATTCCACAAGAAACGAATTTGGGTACCTAAGCAGGGAGAACTAAGAAATAAGATTTTAGAAGAAGCCCATAAGTCTAGGTATACTATGCACCCAGGAAACAATAAGATGTACCAAGATTTAAGGAATAATTTCTGGTGGATAGGAATGAAAAAGGATATAGCCGAATACGTGTCTAAGTGTCTAACATGTTCACAAGTAAAAGCCGAACATCAGAAACCTTCCGGACTACTACAGCAATTGGAAATGCCTGTATGGAAATGGGAACTCATAACAATGGATTTTGTTACTAAGTTACCCAAAAACCAGAAAAGGTAATGATGCGATTTGGGTAATTGTGGACCAATTAACCAAATTAGCTCATTTCCTACCAATGAAAGAAACCTTTAGCATGGAAAGGTTGGCCAAGTTGTACGTAGACGAAGTGGTATCCTTACATGGAGTTCCACTCTCCATTGTATCAGATAGAGATAGTCGTTTTACTTCCTATTTCTGGACTAGTTTTCAGAAAGCAATGGGAACTCGACTAAATCTAAGTACTGCATATCATCCACAAACAGACGGGCAAAGTGAAAGGACGATACAAACTTTGGAAGACATGCTTCGAGCATGTGTGATAGATTTTGGTGGAAACTGGGATAGTCACCTACCTTTAATTGAATTCTCCTATAACAATAGCTATCATTTAAGCATTGAAACTGCTCCATTCGAGGCTCTGTATGGACGTAAGTGCAGAACCCCAGTCTGTTGGGCAGAGATAGGAGAAAGTCAATTATCAGGTCCTGATATTGTACAAGAAACTACTGACAAGATAACTCAGATCAAGGAAAGATTGAAAACAGCTCGAGATCGTCAAAAGAGCTATGCAGACAATCGCCGTAAGCCGTTAGAATTTCAAGTCGGAGATAAAGTACTCTTGAGTGTTTCTCCTTGGAAAGGAGTAGTACGATTCGGTAAGAAAGGAAAGCTGAGTCCAAGATACGTAGGACCATTTTCGGTAGTCTAACGAATAGGACCAGTTGCTTATCGTCTACAACTACCAGAAGAATTATCTGGAGTACATGATGTATTCCATGTATCCAATCTCAAGAAATGTTTATCAGATGAATCCCTGGTAGTACCTCTTCAAGATGTAGAGGTAAACGAAAAGTTGAAGTTCGTAGAGAAACCATTACAGATCGAAGATAGAAAAGTCAAGTTTCTCAAAAACAAACGACTAGTGCTGGTCAAGGTCAAATGGAATTCAAAGAGAGGACCAGAATACACTTGGGAGCTGGAATCAGAAATGAAGCGAAAATATCCTCATCCATTCCAGTAAATCTCGAGGACGAGATTTTTCTTAAGGTGGGGAGGATGTAACAACTCTCACTAAAATCCATAATTAGGATGGTAATTATCTATAAAGGAAACCCTAACTGAGACACCCAAGTAATTCTGCATTAACCCTAAAATTTCAGAACAATCGGAATCAGGATCAGGGCCCCAAAAACTCAAGGGGGGTAAAACCCTAGTTGAACGATTATCTACATAAACCGTTGTTTAAATCTGATTTGTGAAAAGTGGCAACTCAGCAAAGCTAGTCCCAACCCTAGGCGGCCTATAAATAGATTGCTTCCCTTACGGACCGTAAGGGAAGTGGCTTACGGTCCGTAAGCGTGTCCAAATTTGTGTATAAATAGCCGACCTTGGCACTTGCATTCTGCCTTTAAAACGACGTCCAAAGCTTCTGTGTATGTCGAATTAGTGTAGAATCAGTTCTAAAACACACACGAATCACGAAGTGCTGCCGCAATCAGGGTAATAACTCGATCGCTATTACGATTCAACGTCCGATCGATTATAACTATCCAACGATTGTCCGAGTGCTGCTCAAATTGAGCTTGTACTTTGATTATTCGTCGTGATTTCGACCCGAATATTTGAGTGTTGTTCGAATTCGGACTATGCTCTGTTATTCGTCGTGAATCCGTTGAATTATTAAGTATTGCACTTGTTAATCGTTGTGAGGGTTTAATCTCGTGAATTGACGTAACTGCTGTATTAGTTACTAACCCGTTTGTGTGTGCATTGTGTTAATTTAGGTTTAATCAAGGCTAATCAGTAGGCTTATATCTTGCTCGTTAAAACTGCAATGTGAGTCATTCTCTTTTTATCAATTGTTTTACAAAACTCCAAGTTATTTTTCAAAGTTATAATTACAGGGATTAAGTCTTTGTAATCACCATATTACAGCCGGTATGTGGGGTTTTGTATGCATTACTTGATAATCGTAACCATTGGGGCAGCCATTGGGTGATATGACCATAATCACAGACACCATTGGACATGTGGGCCAATGGGTCGAGTGGTAAAGTACCGTGGGTAGTTGGTTTGATATCAGAAACATTGTAATTGCTCTTAATACTGTAGATTATAACAAACATAAAGTTTTTAGTAAAACGAATCATTCACTCAGTATTTCCCCGCTGACAAAACCTTTTTCAAACATGTTTCAGGTGATCTGTTGTGATCCAAGAAAAGTGCCGTGAAGCACTACAAGCTCAGAGAAGTGGCTCGATACAAATAAATAAAGAAACATGTTTTGAGAAATAACGATTTCCCGGTGAAATCACTTTATTGTAAATTATGGGATTTTATCCCTAACACTTTCTATAATATATATTAAACGGGCATTTTCAGTATTAAAAGATCTTGTATTAAAAGACTTCCGCCGTCGCCTAAACTAGATACCGCAGATTTCTTGCCTCGCGGCTCTTGAACCGGGTCAAACCGGGCTGAGGGCCGTGACAGCCGCACCAGGCTGCGCCACATTTTGGGACTCTCGCGGCTCGCGTTAACTTAATGGGGGTCTTACGCGGCCCGCCTAAACTTATAAATCAACGAAATCAGGTCTTGACCTTTATACCGCCCGCGTAGGAGTTGAGGTGGGTTCTACGCGGCCCGCCTCAACTTAATATTTCTTATTTTTAATTTATTTTTAATGCTATATTGTATTTCAGGCTCAGTTTTCACATATGGGTATATTTTGGGACATATCGGGATATTTTAAATATATTAGGGTGTCATTATATTTAGAATTGTTACATTCTCCCTACCTTGTTTTAGAGCTCGTCCTCGAGATCTACTAGAACAAGTGCGGATATTTCTTTTGCATTTCCGATTCAAGCTCCCATGTATATTCAGGTCCTCTTTTGGAGTCCCACTTCACTTTGACCAGAACTAATCTCTTATGCTTGAGGTTCTTGACTTTCCTGTCTTCAATCTGTAGAGGCCTCTCTACAAACTTGAGTTGTTCATCTACCTCTATATCCTTAAGAGGCACTACGAGTGATTCATCAGCTAGGCATTTCTTGAGATTAGATAAATGAAATACATATTGTATTTCTGCCATTTCCTCTGGCAGTTGTAGCTGATAAGCTACAGGTCGTATTTTTCTAATAATTTCAAAAGGTCCAACATATCTGGGACTTAGTTTTCCTCGTTTGATGAATCTTACCACTCCTTTCCAAGGAGAGACTTTTAACAATACCTTATCACCTATCTGGAATTCTAATGGCTTACGTCTGTTATCAGCGTAACTCTTCTGTCGATCACGTGCTGCTTTTAGTCGTTCTTTGACTTGAATGATCTTATCGGTTGTTTCTTGTACTATCTCAGGTCCAGATAGTTGCCATACAGTAAGAAGCCACACTGGATTACAGCTGTAATCTTTCAGAAGGCTCAATCGTGCACCACCAGACGGTTATAACCGTCTGGCCACGTGCCATCATCCCAGGCTCCCTTGAAGTCACGATGATGGCACGGAATTGAAGAGAGATCTTCACTTGCCCACTTTCCACGTGGCAATACCCCAGCCGTTGATCAAAGATTGCGATCCGTGTGCTCTCGCATTCGATTAAGAGATTAACGAAGGGAAAAATAACTGCTTACGGAGATAGCATTTTCCGTCAACATTTCATAATAGGTTTTCCCGCCCAAACTTCGGCTATAAATAGAAGGATAATTCAGGTATAATTTCCAAGTTATATTCACTTCACTTATACTTCTTCTTCTTCATATACCGATACTTATTCTCACACCGGAGGGTGGTCACGGAGAGAACCCCCATTCTCCCCGTGGCGAGTCTAACGGTGGTTGTTTTGTAGCTATCGAGAAGAGAAGAAGATCTGTCCCCCTGAACCGAACGAGAAGAAACCAACCTTTTTTATGCAGAACCCAACCTCCTTGTTTATCTGATTCCGGTCATTTAACCAGTGTTTCTTCACACATTTAGACACATGACCTAATTATCCTAACATCATAATCGACCTCTTCTCCATAGCCGATACCCTTTTGGTTTCATCATCACCATCATTAGCTTGCACCCTAAGGAGGAACCAGATCACACTGACAAAGATGTCGAACTCTATGGCTTCTTCCCTCACTGGATTCTCCACTGCACTGTCTGCGGTGACAGGTATGTTTTCATGTTTTCCATTATGTTTAAACAGAACTGATTCAACAACGACACCATAAAGTGATCTTATGCCAAAGAACAGAAGCAAAAGCACAAGACAAGACGTGAATAAATGTTCCACCGAATCCTCTCCGGAGCTACAAAACGAACAAGAACTATCAGCAATCTGAATCCCCCTCTTCGTAAGAGTATCCACTGTGGGTATTTTGTTCAACTCAGCTCGCCAAGCGAAAATGTTGCACCTAAGCAGGACCCATTTACACAAACGCATGACGTATCGGTTACTAAAGACACCCTTGCTCACAATAAGGCTCTTGACAATCATCCTCCTGTTAGAAAGCGAGACCGAGATGGTCCAACTCGTTGAGCTCATCGGTGGAGACTAGGTCATGCCTCCACAACCAGAGACTGTCGCCCTCTAAACGATCACGAACACCGCAATTTTAACCACCTCTAACCGAAAGAGATTCGAAAATTTAACCTTCAGGGCTTATCGAACAGCCAAGGGTCAAGCCAAAACAGAATATCTGCGACGTTTTCCACTGACCCTCTAAAGAAATTACGGATTGACACGTTATCAATAAGTGGTTTATTGACAACTAAGAATATACTAAACCAGATCACTAGTTTATTGAAAAATTGACCTTAATTTTTTGAAGTTTAACGTCAGATAACATTTTTTATGATTTGCGGAGATATGACTTATCTTCACCACCACAAACCTCATGCTATAATTCACAGTGATTTTAATTAAGTTTTTTTCCAATGTATTTGTTTTTTACACGATCTTAAATTTCAACAAATATAAATATTTTTTAAACCGTGTTTAACACGAGTAATAGCCTAGTTGCTAATATATATAGGGGAACTATTTTTTAGGGGGGGGGGGCAAGCCCTAGCTTGGGTAGATCATATAGTGAAGCCGGCCCTGATTGTGTACCTCGCTCTATGCAACTAGATTTGAAACCATTTGGCGTTATTTATCAGGATAGGGAGAAGAGAATGTATTTTTATCATCTTTAAATCACATCAGCGTCACATCACAATTTTTCAATTCCATCCTTTTCATCTTCGAAAATGGAAAGGGATCCTCACCATCTCACCATCCCCAATCCATTACTTGTATTAAACCGGGACATAAACATTGTTATATTAATTTTTATGTGTTTCAAATTTTTTATTACTCCTATTATAACTATTTTTTTTTGCATACATAGTTTTTCTCATATAACTTTTATGATGAAAATGTTTTATAAAATTCGAGTATGCAAAGGCGACGTGTCAGTTTTTATCTACGTCTTAATGTAATCTTTTCAAAACCGATCTGTGAGCAGTAAGCAGTATTATACAAGTAATCAAAGCACAAACGTACATATTATCAAAGCTATGCCACATTTTGTTCGTATTATAAAACTTAGAACATACAGTTGCAACATGCTTATTTTAATGTACGATTCAACAAACGTTCTATTTGAAATGGTCAAGTATAGCTGATTTATTTTATCCTTTACCGGGATAAACCGAATCGGTGCCGTTCGAATAACACCGGTGTTGTATTTGATTTTATGGTTTTCTTGACGTAACGACATATAATTCGTTGAAAATAGAGTTGTATTCACAGTAGAGTACTTTTTTGGTACTGTAGGCTATAGTGAGTGCCAGTACGGTAATGGTATCGTGACGATCTGAGTTTGTTTTTATTGTTTTTGATAGATGTAAAAATATGTACCAAAAATACTTTAGGACATATCACTTTTGATTGCTATACGAAGTGTCAATATCGTACCAATAGCGTGACGGACCGAGCCGATGAGGAGCACAAAGAAGTGAAAAGAATCAATGGTTAAGGGAATAATAGTCTATGGTTACGTAGTTAATCAGCAAACCATATCATTCCACACAAAAAAGGGCAATTACAAAGCAATGGCAGGTAGTCGGGCAACAAGTTGCGCCGCCACCCCCTTTTGAATAGAAAAAGCAATTCTACTAAATACAAAGTTTGAAACCTTTAGCGACGAAGAATTACTATTAACAACTATTTGAACCCGATTCAAAAGTCGCACAACGTCAGGAGGGAGACCACCAAAGGTATCAAACGCAAACGGGACAAACACATGATAATTCTCCAGGCAGACTTTCTCATGTTTTGCCACTTTGCTCGCCTCTGCCTTGAGCACCGCTTGCCCTACGACAAAGCCCTTTTCCTTGAGCCCGACAAGGGGGGAGACTCCAGTTAGACCTACACAAGCGTGTTTCCCCCCTTCCCATCCAGTTAGATCACACTTTTGTTTTGATAAAATCATATGCCATAACAAAAAAATAGAGAACAGTAAAGTTTTAATTTGTCATACAAGATAGAAAAAGTTTATTACATGACAAACAACCTAAGTGAGAAAAACAATGTTGAGAAAGGACTAAACTTTGGTGGGAACATCAGTTCAATTTATGTGAGAAAAACTATAACCAAGTAACTAGGATATATATACGATTTAGGTTAGTCGTGGTTATGACAAAAGGCGCTGCTTCGGGATCAGATGAATGTGCACAAACGTACGTGCTCACCATATTTCCTAACTTGTATTAGAATTAAATCTACAAATTCTTGTGTTCGTTATGAAAAAATATTATTTTTTATCAACTCCCTAACATATGACATAAAATGACTATTGACTTATCAAATGGGCCATGGGTAGTTCCAAAAAAGTTTAAAAAAAAAAAAAAAAAAAACTGGGCCATGGATTTAGGTAAATTCTTAAACAAAGGGCACTATTTATTTTGGTTTTGGACTTAAATTTTAGATGATTAGAGATGATATATTTTATATTGGTAACTTATAACATCTAGCCGTTCTAGCTCAGTTGGTAGAGCGCGTGGCTTTTAACCACGTGGTCGTGGGTTCGAGTCCCACGGATGGCGAAAGTTTTTTTTGTTTCTTCTTTTTTTTTTTTTTTATAATTGATTAAAAAACAGCAACAGAAATAAAACGTAGCCCTTATGATTTATGATTTACTTACCCATCCCAAACGAAATGTCATGGACCAATGATAACGAATTAAAGATGTATACATATATATATATTGTTATGAAATATTTTATTTTCAACTTTCAATCCTATACACATATAATGTCATAACAAATAATCTATCTCGTCACAAGTGCCACAAACAAATCCAACACCACCATCGGCCATCGATTGTTGGAGACTACAACCAAGGTCAACTGCCTCTTCAACCACCGAGGAGGACGTCTCCTTTGCATCCATTCCCTTGCATATGTTCCGACTTTTAAAACTTTAGTTATAAGCATAGCATTCCATGGCTAGTTCGAATGCATCGACCATGCTGCTAATGGCATACCCATATATAGTCATACTTTCCATGCTCGAATTCAATCCACAATGACTCGTTGCATACCTGAAGTTGTGTAAATCCCATTATGGTAAAAATGTACGCATTTTAAATATATAATGTAACTGCATGTACAACAAAGGGAAATAGATGTAATGAAAATTGAAAACTAGTGTAGATAAATAAATATTAAAAGAGAAATAAAAAGCAGAAAATAGTAAAGAAGAAAAGAGTTATTGATCGAGGCTCGTGTTTAGCATATTTCCTTCAAAACACATGTTGTATTTGAACGAGTTAATTTAACCCACGCGTTGTTACAGGATATTGATTATGAAAATCTTTGAGATTACTTTGTCTCCGACACCCATTTGTTCTTAACTAGATCTTAGTTTTTGGACAAAACAACTTATTTTGATTTGGAATACGATAACCAAACTTGATATAATTATACCCCAACCCCAACCGCCACCACCACAAAATGTAAAAGTTTTATACATGTGTTGGAATTTCTCATATTTATTTTCTTTTTTTCCGTGTGTTTAAACTTTTTAATAAATATTTGAATACAGTCAATTAACTAATGTCAAACAAAGTCTACCAAAGCTAAATAATTAAGGGGTTGTTACTCGTTAGTTGAAACTTGAAATTATGACTTTTGGAAAACATTACCGGATGAAAATTTCTTGCAATCCACGTCTGTAGATGCAATGAACTCCAAGCCATCAACGGAATAAATGTCTTCATTAGAAGGCAGGGAGTTCCTTTTGTATAGAACCGACTTCTTCGTCCAAACTTGGCCATCTCATCGTCAAGAAGTTAATCTTGAACTAGAAGACAAAGATAAAAATGAGTTATAATAACTTTTGGTAAATTATTTTAAGGATAATTGTTAATTTAAATTAGAAAGGTTTATCTAGTTGGTTAGTTTATTTAATTAAATAGAGTTCGGTTACGACTAAAATGAGTTTTAGTATAAATAGAGGGTTATGATTATTGTATTGGTGTGCTCCTATTGTTTAATAATAAAAGTGTAGAACAAGATTGTTTCAGGGCCTGATTTCCAACAATTGGTATCAGAGCTTGACTGGTTTGAGAGTCGTTTTGTGGCGGAAAAACCAACGGGCGTGTCGCGGATAAAAACGAAGGAGCGAGCAGGCTAAGGGATTCGCTTGAAGACCGAGGGACAGAACAACAGGTTGTTGTTGTCTTTGTTGATGGATTGATATTTGCGGGGAGGCATATCAAGGAGGAGTCAGACAGCGTGAAAAAACTACGATCAAAGAAGGGCTCAAACTGTTTTACATATATTAAAGCGAACTCAGGTCAGCGGGTGTCACGGGGAGTACCGTTGGGATGCCGGAAGTGATAGATGATCAGTTCAGTTTGGTTATATGGTGATAAACTTCATAACATGGCCAATTTTGAATCCAGGTAATATCAAGACCCTGTCCTTCCAGCCAAGAATAAGAACGGAGAACGGAAACCGGTGTAGGTTGTTCTTATTGGCAGAAATAGTCGATATGAATATGCGTATAGACGGATGGAAGAAGATTCGTCAAAGCGGGGAGGCTTTGAATCTTGTCGTGTCTAGCAAGGAAAGAAAAAAAAAGGTAGAAGCGGGGAGGTTGGTTTTTTTCTTTGATCGATGGTCCAGAACGGAGAGGTTCTCGTGACTCGGGAAGATAGATATTGAGATTGATCAAGTGATTGAAGTTGTCGATAATGGTGTGGATATTAAGTGGGTCCAAGTCAAGATTAAGGGGGAGAATCAAGAAGTTACTTTTGAACTAAAAGACGATAAAGATATAAAATAGGTTACAGATAACTTTTGGTGAATTATTTTGGGGATAATTGTTAGTTTAAATTAGATAGATTTATCTACTTCGTTAGTTTATTTAATTAAATAAAGTTCGAGTCGGGTTGGGACTAGAATGAGTTTTAGTATAAATAGAGGGTTAGGATTATTGTATTGGCGTGCTTTCATTGTTTAATAATGTAATAACCTGCACTTTCGTGCGTTGTTACCACTCGATACACTCGTTACGCCTAGCACTAGAGATTCGGATCATAATGTAACAATATCAGGTACATCGCTACATCGAAGTATAATCGAATAATTACGCATATTTTATCACTATTACAAACCTATTTTCATAAATTATAACACTCACGATGATGTTGAGTGAGGGCTTAATCTACCCTCCTCGAAAACCGTGAGGTGTCAAAACGTAAACAAGCAACGCTAACAAAGATTATCGGGTGAGGACCATGTCTCCAGCCATCGTGACGATGACGGCAACACGAGCAAGTAGTGCCCCGATAATCATTGTGGCACATCACATCGAAGACCGCACTCGAAGGCACGCGTAACTCGATCATCGCACCGAATATTGGTTATATAGATACGTATATACGACCCTTTTGTGAGTATTTATGATAAGTAATTAAATGGTAATATGAATATATGAAAATATGACCCAAACAGTCGAAAACGCACCAAAAACGAGGACTAAAGGCTTCCGTACGAACGGGCCAGCCAAACGGCTGGGCCAGTCGATCGGACGGGCCAGCCGATCGGCTGGGCCGCCCGGTCGAACGGGCCAGCCGATCGGCTGGGCCGGCCGATCGGACAGGTGTAACAACTCTCACTAAAATTAATACTTAGTGTGTTAATTATCTATTAAGGAAACCCTAATTGAGAAACCCAAGTAATTCCGTATAAATCCTAAAATTTTTAGAACAATCGGAAACAGGATTAGGACCCCTAAAACTCAGGGGGTAAACCCTAACTGATAATTATCATCAAAAATCGCTGTCTAAATTGAATTTATCGAAACTGTCGACTCACCTGAGCTAGTTGGACACGTACCTACCCTACCCTAAAAATGACACCCCAGGCGATACGCGGGAGGTGCCACGAATTCTTCCGCGACACGCGGGAGATGCAAATTTTGGGTATAAATAGAGGGCCTTGGGACTTGAATTCTGACACTGAAACGACGTCCAAATTCTCTGTAACCATCGAGTTATAGCGAATATCGTTCACAACACACACCGATCACGAAGTGCTGCCACAATCAGGGTAATAACTCAATCGCTATTACGATTCATTTTCCGACTGATCAATATATCCAATGGATGTTTAAGTGCCGCCCACATAGGGTTATACTTTGTCATTCGTCGTTAAATCGATGGATGTTTAAGTATCGCACTTTGTCGTTCGTTGTGAGAATTTGATCTCGTGAGTTATCGTAAATGCTGTATTGATCACTAACCCGGTTGTGTGTGTGCATTATTATTTAAATTAGGTTAATCACAGGCAACTCAGCAAGGCTTATACTCTGCTCGTTAAATCTGCAATGTGACTCATTCTCTTTTTATCAACTGTTTTACAATACCTCAAATTATTTTCAAAGTGTTATAATTACAGGGACTAAGTCATGGATATCTTGATTTATTGGTTAGTGGGGTATTGTGCACATTACTAATTTTCTCCCAGTCAGGTTCATTGACCTACTAGGGAGGAACGTCACTATTAGAGTTCATTGACCTAATGGTGGTATGACCATCGTCACCATTGTGACTTGTCACCATTGTGACAGAAGGCCAGATAAAGATAAGATAGGAACCATTGTAATCGCTCTTATGCTGTAATTTATAACTATGGGTCATTTCCTAAAAACTGAATGAACTCACTCAGTATTTCCCCGCTGACAAAACCTTTTTCAAACATGTTTCAGGTGATCTGTTGTGAGCAAAGAAAAGTGCCAGAAAGCACTACCAGCTTAGAAAAGTGGCTCATTGTAAATAAATAAAAGAAACATGTTTTGAAAATAAAGATTTCCCGGAGAAATCACATTATTATAAAATAGGGTATTTTATCCCTCAGTTATAAAACGGGCAGTTTGAATTATTAAAAGATCCTGTTTTAAAAAGACTTCCGCTGTCGCCTAAAATTTAAATACCGCAGGATTTCTGTCCCGCGGCTCCTGAAACGGGTCAAACCGGGTCGGGGGCCGTGACAGAAATAAGGTGGTATCAGAGCCACTTCTCAAGCCACTGATTTAAGCCAATTAAGTATTTAGAAAATACTTAATTTCCATTAATTGCTATTTTGTGATTATTTGTTTATTTATCTGACTAATTATGTACAGTATGAGCAAATCTTTATATGCTAGTCAATGTAGCAAGTAATGCAAATTGTTAATAATTTGACTCAAGTATTAGTACCTTTATTATCTATAGTCTAGAAGTCTTATCAAGAAAATCATAAAATTTACAAATAAAACCTCGTGTGATGTAAATTTCAGTTATTTTAATAGTACCCAGTAGGAACTAATATTTAAAAAAGTTTTCTATAAATTTTATGAATTCTGACTATGTCTATTTTGCTAAACAGCATGAGTAACTTGTCTGAGGCCCTTCAGAATTTAAAACTCTATCCAGTAAGAGTAGAGGTTTCCAGAGATTTCAATAGATATATACCAAATATAGAGGAACCTATAGAATTTGATGCTTTACTTCTCGAGAAACCCAAGCCCAAGGAAATAGAAATTGGGGAAAGTTCTAGACAAATTGAAAAGTTACCATCTCAGGAAGAGTTAGATTTTATAATGGCAAACTATAATACTATTAAGTCTGTTAATGAAAATATTTTTAATCGCTCTCTTGAAACACAACTACCAATGAACTTAGAACCAGCTATTCCAAACCCTTCAATCCACTCGCAAATAGACGAATGGTTGATTAACGAAATACAGTTACAAAACCATCCCTATAAGCTTTTTCCTCAGTCCAATTCAAAAGCTTTACCAAATCCACCAATAAGTAAATACAGCTAAACTTCGCCTTGGTGAAGAACTAATGGACAATGGAAATAGGATCCAAGAAATTGGAGGACAGATCTCCTGGAAATACGATGAGAGGGAACACCATTACTAGAATATCATCCAAAGGATAGGGGATCTATGGAACTGTGCTTGTATAATAGTAATAGCAAAAATCAATCTGTAAAATCATCACAAGGTAAAAGTGTGTATTGATGTCTCCTATAAAATATACAAATAGGAATCAAGAAATCGATAATTTAGTTATATGTATATTGTGAAATTTATATGATAATTTTTGGTATAATTGTTGATACTAATAAATTATATATTTATATATATATACATTAATTATCAGATGGAAAACGCAAATAATGAACCAGTTAATGATTCTGAGCAACAACCGGGGGATCAATATATGACTAGGCAGGATATAGAAAATATCGTTGCTCAAGGGATAGCCAACGCTATTCCAACAATGATAGCTCAAGGGATAGCCAACGCTATTCCAGCAATCGTTGCTGCTGTTAAAAATCCAATAGAACCACAACAACCCGTTCCTAGCAAACGTATTTCTGAAAATAACTTCAGTAATAGCGTAAACGGAGGCAATGATCATGTTAATCATGACAATGAACCACAACAAGCGCCGCTCCCTAAGAAAATGAAAGTTGCAACGCCTGGTTGCACTTACAAGGAATTTCTTGCTTGTAAACCATCTGAGTTTGCAGGCAATGAAGGAGTGACTACGGCACTACGTTGGTTAGAGAAAACTGAGGCAGTAATTGCCATAAGTAAATGTGCTCAGGATGATCAGGTCATGTACACGTCAAATCTTTTTAAAGAAGGGGCGCTAGAATGGTGGAATACGGTGTTACAATCAAAAGGAAGAAGGATGGCATATGCTATGAACTGGGAAGAATTTAAGAGCTTGGTAGAAAGAAAATTCTGTCCCGAATATGAAAAGGAACAAATGACAAACAAGTTTCTAACCCACCGGATGGTGGATGTAGATTGTCGAAAGTATACTACGACATTTTTCGAGTATGCTCGAGTAGTACCAACCCTGGCTTCGCCAGAGCCGGTACTTATTTCTCGATATATTTGGGGATTGATTTCTGAAATCCGTAACATCGTCAAGGCTGCGAAACCTCTCACGATTGATGATGCGGTGGATTTAGCCAATACTCTGACTGACGAACTAGTACGGACAAGAGAAGAAAATAGAAGGAAGGAAGTAGCCCAAAAGATTACCCAGGTGATCCATTCGGGTAACCATAACGATTTAAGAAAGGAGGGAATGGGCAATCTTCCACTAGTCCATTTTGCAATTTTGCAAAAGAAAGCATTTTGGAAGATGCAAAGGATACTGCAATTTTTGCAAAATTCCGGGGCATCAGGAAGAAGACTGCAGGAGGAAGAAATTTTCAGTCTGTTACAACTGTGGAGAAACTGGACATCTTAGGCCAAATTGTCCAAAACTAAACAAACCATCTGACACTAAAGCCAAACCTGCAGAAGAAGCAAAAAGGAATGCGAGAGCCTTTCAATTGACTGCTCAGGAAGCAGAGCTCATTCCAGATGTAATAGCCGGTACGTCCTAGGTTACAACGTTTACACAAAAAGTATTATCTGACTCTTGTGCAAACCAAAGTTTTATAAATACTTCATTCTGTCAAACTCTTAACTTATCATTAATCAAACTTAGGCAAATCTTTACAGTCGAAATAGGCAAAAAGGAAAATATAGAACTCTCAGGTCATATAATTCTTCGCTAATCTAATTCCTATGAAATTAGCCGAGTTTGATGTTGTGTTAGAAATGGATTGGTTAGTAAGCCAACCATGCTCAAATTCTCTGTAATAAGAACTTTATAGAAAATCCAGGCACCCGCCGGAGAAGTATTTATGATTACAGGAAATAAACTACGTAAGGTCACATGATGAATCATGAAGGTATTCACTTAGATCCTGCTAAGATAGCAGCAAATCACTAAAATGGAAGATTTCGCAATCCCTAAATGGAAATTAGGAATCTTGTAAATTTAGCCAGATACTATAAGCAGTTTATTAAGGATTCTCTTAGATAGATATATCCTTAACTAAGCTAAAACAGTTAATTCTAAATAAGAACCTAAACAAAAAGAAGCCTCTAGCATAAATTAACAAATATTCCAATCCTAGCCATACTAGAAGGAACAGAAGATTTTAAAGTATATGGTAATACATCAAAGCTAAGATTTAGATGTGTGGTAATGCAACACAAAAAGGTAATTGTGTATGCATCAGGGCAACTGAAAAAGCACGAAGAAAGCTATACCACTCATGACTTAGAATTAGTAGCCATAATTTTGCCCTTAAGAAGTAAGTTTACTATCCATTCGGGTCATAAGAATTTAAGATACATATTTGAGCAACAAGAATTAAACATGAGGAAAAGGAAATCCTCGGTGACTACGACTGTGATATTTAGTATCACGAAGGAAAGGCTGAAGACGGTTAGAAGAGTATACAAATAATAAACAAGAGCCATAGGAGTTCAGGTTGGAGACAAAATGCTATTGAAAGTATTTTCTTGGAAAGGAATTTATAAATTCGGTAAGAAGAGAAGCTAAGTCTAAAATACGTAGAACCATTTCCAGTAAACCAACGAATAGGACCAATAGCTTATCGTTTACAACTACCAGAAGAGTTAGCAGGAGTACATGATGTGTTTCATGTATCTAATCACAAGAAATGTCTCACAGACGAATCCCTGGTAGTACCTCTTCAAGATATAGAGATAAATGAAAAACTGAAATTCGTAGAGAAACCCTTACAAATAGAAGACCGGAAGATTAAGTTTTTCAAAACACAAATGACTAGTGCTAGTAAAAGTCAACTGGGAATCCAGAAGAGGACCAGAGTACACTTGGGAACTGGAATCAGAGATGAAGCGAAAATACCCTCATCTATTTCAGTAAATCTCGAGGACGAGATTTTTCTTAAGGTGGGGAGGATGTAACAACTCTCACTAAAATTAATACTTAGTGTGTTAATTATCTATTAAGGAAACCCTAATTGAGAAACCCAAGTAATTCCGCATAAATCCTAAAATTTTTAGAACAATCGGAAACAGGATTAGGACCCCTAAAACTCAGGGGGGTAAACCCTAATTGATAATTATCATCAAAAATCGCTGTCTAAATTGAATTTATCGAAACTGTCGACTCACCTGAGCTAGTTGGACACGTACCTACCCTACCCTAAAAATGACACCCCAGGCGATACGCGGGAGGTGCCACGAATTCTTCCGCGACACGCGGGAGATGCAAATTTTGGGTATAAATAGAGGGCCTTGGGACTTGAATTCTGACACTGAAACGACATCCAAATTCTCTGTAACCATCGAGTTATAGCGAATATCGTTCACAACACACACCGATCACGAAGTGCTGCCACAATCAGGGTAATAACTCAATCGCTATTACGATTCATTTTCCGACTGATCAATATATCCAATGGATGTTTAAGTGCCGCCCACATAGGGTTATACTTTTTCGTTCGTCGTTAAATCGATGGATGTTTAAGTATCGCACTTTGTCGTTCGTTGTGAGAATTTGATCTCGTGAGTTATCGTAAATGCTGTATTGATCACTAACCCGGTTGTGTGTGTGCATTATTATTTAAATTAGGTTAATCACAGGCAAATCAGCAAGGCTTATACTCTGCTCGTTAAATCTGCAATGTGAGTCATTCTCTTTTAATCAACTGTTTTAGAATACCTCAAATTATTTTCAAAGTGTTATAATTACAGGGACTAAGTCATGGATATCTTGATTTATTGGTTAGTGGGGTATTGTGCACATTACTAATTTTCTCCCAGTCAGGTTCATTAACCTACTAGGGAGGAACGTCACTATTAGAGTTCATTGACCTAATAGTGGTATGACCATCGTCACCATTGTGACTTGTCACCATTGTGACAGAAGGCCAGATAAAGATAAGATAGGAACCATTGTAATCGCTCTTATGCTGTAATTTATAACTATGGGTCATTTCCTAAAAACTGAATGAACTCACTCAGTATTTCCCCGCTGACAAAACCTTTTTCAAACATGTTTCAGGTGATCTGTTGTGAGCAAAGAAAAGTGCCAGAAAGCACTACCAGCTTAGAAAAGTGGCTCATTGTAAATAAATAAAAGAAACATGTTTTGAAAATAAAGATTTCCCGGAGAAATCACATTATTATAAAATAGGGTATTTTATCCCTCAGTAATAAAACGGGCAATTTGAATTATTAAAAGATCCTGTTTTAAAAAGACTTCCGTTGTCGCCTAAAATTTAAATACCGCAAGATTTCTGTCCCGCGACTCCTGAAACGGGTCAAACCGGGTCGGGGGCCGTGACAACAGGACAGCCAACCGGCTGGGCCACCCAATCGAACGGACCAGCCGATCGGCTGGGCCGCCCGATCGGACAGGCCAGCCTATCGGTTGGGCCGGCCGACCGAACGGGCCAACCGATCCGGCCCACTTTTCCTCCTTTTCCCTCCTTCCTTGCCTATAAATACCCCGCTTTTCACCCCCAAACACTTGTTGTTGCTGTTGCTACTCGACCAAGACGTTCCAGCCCCTTAATCTCTCGATTTCTCGCGATTCTTGTAAGTTTTTAACTCGAATCTTGTACTTCCTTGATCTATATGCATTTCTTCACCTTTCTACCTTTCAAATCTCAACTTTTAACCGTGAAATCAACGGATTTGGAGTGTTCTAGGGTGATGTCACCATGGAGTTCCTCAAAGGTGATGTCATCCCATGAAGAGCAACCCAGATCCGAATGGTTTCCATACGATTTTTACATAAGTCTCGTCTAAATCTATGTTTCCCAATCAAGAAGTTATGGATTTGAGATGTTCTAGAGTGATGTCAACATGAAGTTCCTATGAACTTCAAGTGTTGGCCTCATTTCACCAAGAACAACTCAGATCTAAGAAATTCCGCAAGAATAATCAAGGTTTTCACATCAGATCTATACTTGTCTATACTTAAAAACGGTAGAACCAGAGCTTATACCGACCTTCTACTCATTCTTAGTGTCGTGTTGGTCAAAGATCTGATTCTTAACGATGAGACGACCAATTTCGGGTTAAACACGGAAAAACCGCCAAGAACGGCCGATTCTGATGGAACGGGGTGATTCTCGGCCGTTAGAACAAGTCGGAATTGATGGGATTTCATTTGTTCAACACGTTACAGCAAAACGTCTCAACCAAAACCACCGAAAAACACGCGAAAATCGTCGAAAAACAGCTGGACAGGCTGGCCGATCGAGCGGTCCAGCCGATCAGCCAGGCTAGCCGATCGGACGGGCTGGCCGATCGGGCAGCCCACTCGATCGAGCTGACCATTCGATCGAACAGCCTATCCGAATGGGCCAACTTTTGATCTAACTTCGTCCAATTTCGTGTATTCCGATACCAATTAACGCGTAATTCGATACTCATATGATCAGTCTGAAATCAGGGCATTCTCAGGCAATATCCCGTCAATCCAACCAAATACGCACTGTAAGTATACTTGACCCCTCTTATCGAATTTTGAGTGTAACATACGTTCCTTATAAATCGAACTTATCAAACGAATAATTCAATTTGTCAATTTATCACTTGCGAATAACTGTTTGCATAGAATTACGTGATGCTAGTTGCATGTATACTAGGACTTATACTCGTGACGTCCCACCACGACTAGTATAGTACTATTGCGCCCCACGGGGTCTAGTTATGCCATCGAAGAATCGAGCATCGAGGACTTAGCTGGTAGTATCAGTTTTGTGAGTATATATGTCGTGTATTACGTTTATGCATGTGGAAATTCTCAGCACTTTTAATCTATTATACTACTACATATCAAACCTGTATACTCGCCAGTACTTTTGTATTGACAATATTTTAACGTATGTTGCAGGTTAGTTGAAGTGTTCATCAAATCGAGCTAGGTCTAGGTTGTCGGATTGGAATTGTTCGAGAGGACAAGAAATATGTGATGACTTATGTGATCGTATTATTTGTTAGTATGGGATAACGAATGTAATAAATATTATCGCAATATAGTTGTTATGGATTCTCTTGAGCAATCTGATTCGCCTAGTGCCGCGCCCCGATGATTCCGCCATCGGTTGGGGTGTGACAGATTGGTATCAGAGTCATAACTATAGGGAATTAGGAAAGACTCGACCTAGTCCGGGTCGACGTCTTAGAGAATGACCTAGTCTATAGTCTAAGCACCCACAGGCTGCCTCGTACGAACCCAGTGGGGTTTGTATTGCGCCTACCTGATGCTTCTGATCGAAATTGCAATAACTATGACTTTGTGTGAACCCCGCATACTACAACTTCACACGAAGAAGCCTTTCCTAAGGCTGGAATACTACTTAGCATTTCCTAAGGCGGACACAATACACATGTTTTCGAAAATACTCGCATCTCACAACCGAGCAATCCAGTCGAGACCAGGTGTGAAAACCAGTAACTCTCGATAGGATTGCTCACTCAGCGCATTTTTCTAGCACGAGAATCTTTCGTTGAGTTAGGAGTGACATCCATACCTCGACGAAAGCCTCCATTTCGAAATTCTAGTGGAGCTCTCGGATTAATTCGATGAGCACAACCACAACTGGGAACGAAACCGTTAAGTCAGGGGTGAAACCCGTACCTTAATGAGCCGTTCCACTCCCTAACATATTTTTCAAAAGCTCTCACCAGGGACTCGACCATCACAATGACTTGAGTCACACGATGACTAGGAGGATGAATGCCATGAGTTGCGTCCTAGTGGAAGCATAAGTCTTCAAGGTCAACCCGTGTACACAAACTTGTTGGGTGCGATTGGGTTACCTTGGATAGTCGACGCCTAAACACCCAGGGCACTCCGAGTACTTTATAAAGCCTCCGACTCGTCGGATGTTACGATTTGATGCACTTAGTTGCGTTATATGTGTTTATTTCCCCGATTTATCAATTTTCGCTTCCTATTTTACAAAACGCACAACTCGCACAACCATCGCAATCCAAAACGAAGACTGAATGTTCGCAACAAAACTAATGTCTGAATTGTCCAAATTCCTCTCGCATACTCTCTCTCTCTCTCAATGCGCCCTCGCGCATTCTAAACCGTAATGAATGTGTGTAAGTATAAACTACAACTATCTATGTCTAAGTACAATCAAAACTTTGTGTGAGAATCTAGGAAGTTTTGTGTCTCCTATGAGGTTCCTATGTGAAATCTATATACATATTGCACATTACAAGCTTCGATCGCGCTCAATCGCATCGTAAACCCAAAATCATTATGATCGAATCTCATTCCAAATCTCTCTCTCTCTGTCTAGATGCCTTCCAACAACTCTATCTCGAGACGAATAGCTAGGAGGAGAGCCAAACGAAGCGCCGATAAGAGGATTGCCTCGCTTGTGACCAAGGAAGTGGTCAAGCTCATTCCTCAAATTGTCGCTCAAGTGCACTCTCTCAGCAACGCTCGAGCCGCGAAGGGCTCTAAGACGGAAGCGCCACAATCTACTTTCCTCTACAAACACTTCAAAGCCTGTGACCCGATGGAAATCACAGGTGAAGGAGGTGTGACCCAACTGCTCCAGTGGTTCGATTCTATCGAAGTCACCCTTCGACAAAGTGGGTGTCCCGATAGTTTCCGTACTACTTGTGCTACCAGAGTATTTCAACCGCGAGCACTCAACTGGTGGACCGCCGAACGCAACAAATGTGGGATCTCCGCAGCTTACGCCCTCTCTTGGGACGAGCTGAAGGAACTCATGAAGGAAGAATATTGTCCTCCTCACGAAGTCTAGAAGCTAGAAAACGAATTTTGGGAAATTAAGCAAACCGAAGGTGACAATGCTGGCTATACAGCAAGGTTCAAGCAGCTTAGTGCAATCTGCCCAAGTCAAGTTGACACTCCAAGGAAAGCCATAGCGAAGTACCTCCGCGGCTTACCTGAGGGTGTGGGTGATTTTGTCGAAGCTGCAAGACCTGCTACCATCGAAGAAGCCTAACGTTTAGCCGCAGAAATCAACAGCAAACGAGTCTTGGACGGGTTCTTCTCCAAGAAGCCTGTCAAAGAAGCTCATCAAGCAATCATCATCAACTCATCCGACGATTCCTCTGGCGAATCGGTCGATGGTTCATCCGACCACTCCTCTGAAGGTTCTTCTAAGGATTGCTCCGATAATGACTCCGTTAAATCATCAGGCGAATCCGACAACGACACTGCATCATCTCAGAAAGCTCAACCTAGCCGCAAACGAAAGACCATGAGTCCGGACTCTTCAACAACTGGGCTGCCGCAACCCGAACCTCTCCGATCAGTCCCAGTTCAACCGAAACGTGCTTACAATGGGCCTCATCCCCTGTGTTTCACGTGCACGTATCATGACCCACCAGAAGCAAATTGTCGCTATTGCACAAATTGCAACTGGTATGGTCATCATACACCGCACTGCCGCGTAGGACCGCAACTTTGAAGGAAGTCAGCAACAACCGCAGTCTCCGCAGGTGCCCTCCACAGCAACTTTATTTTGCTTCTAATGTTGTTGTAATAATACGACTTATCGCTATCGTTTTCTTTTATGTGTGGAATTTATTTCATCGATCGTCGCATGTGGACTCTATTTCTCTTATACTCGGGCACCATCTAAACGCTAGCACTATGTACTATATTAGGGTTTGTAATGATTTTGTAGTTTTGGTCTTAACTTCAAAATTAATTGTAATATTTATTATAGATATTGCTTCAATTCTTTTGGTTATGCATGTTTGATATTGATCATCTCAAAATAGATGATGAATGATTTTGATTTTTTATTGATAATTTATGAGTTTAACTATTTGTATATCTATATGTCAAGAAGATCTCAATTTATCTATGTAATTGTTATAGGAATTATTAATGCAAGAGAAGACACAAACATAATCCTTTGTTAATGAAAAGGTTGACCTAGATGAGTTGTAACAAAACCTGATCATGATAAGGTGTTGTAATAAGCTAAAAGATATGTATTCTTCTTTTCCTATTTGCTTGTGTCAGCTTTGGAACCTTGCGTGTAGCATTCATGGTTACCTTTTTTTAAATAACATTGTTACCACTAGATTAAAAGAAAAAGGGAAACCTGCTTCAAGAGAAATTGCTTATGTTCTTGTATCTAATTATGTATCATATATTGATTTTTTTTCTATGTATTAGAGTATATCGCTATGCAGTTGAGTTGGTTATGTTTGACTTGATGTGTGTTAGTTAGCTCTTTCCCTCTCCTATATCTTTATGTATATATACAGCATATGCATCGTATCAGTTAGTTTTTTCACACATTTACATTCTATGAGATGAGCAGTTGATTTGTGATTATCATGAATGTTTTCATGGTATCAGAGCATACCTGTGATCTCTAGTGACCGTCTTCATTGATGAACTCAACTATTCCGATCACTGGTGACTTTTTCTGGTGAAGTTTCCGAACCTTTTCTTCTTTCTGATCTATCTATTCCGGAAATATTTCTTCTTCTTTGATCTTCTTCCTCACCAATCGATCTCTTCTTCTCTAACATCTATGACTACCATATTTGGTTCGAGCATAACAAATTTCATGACTTTCAAGCTTGATTATGACAATTTTTTTAATTGGAAGCATCAATTGCTTACAATTCTACAGACACTTGGATTACTTCAATACTTGAATTCAGAAATCGATCCTCCACAGCTTGATTCTGTAGAACGAGATATGTGGAACAAAAATGAAGATTATGTCTCGGATTTTATCACCGCACAACTGTCACTATCGTTGACTCACCTTGCAAGAGGTACATCATCTTCATCTGCTCTTTGGAAACGAATTGAGGATTCAGTTTATCATCAGACCTTTGCAAAACAAAACTTCTTAAAGCAAGATAACAAATTTCTAAATCGATTAAATGATGAAAAATCGATTGCTGATTTGAGTGATGCTGCGAAAGATTTGTCCGATTCGTTTGATGATTGCTAGAGTTGTGGACGATGAATAACGATGATTCTTGTCATCGAAATTTTGCAGGTCTAATCACGTACTAAGTATAAATGTAATACAAAACATTAGCCAATCAACCTATAATAACCACGTAATACCTTATATTAGAGATTTAATAACGTATTAAAGCATAAACAGTTACGTTCTTATTATTGAATGTGTAATCGCGTAAATTGTAATAACATCAATTATAACAAATCATATCGAATGTGTAATCACGTATTAAAGCATAAAGAATTAAGTTTTTATTATTGAATGTGTAATCATGTAATGGATTTATATTGAATGTGTAATCACGTAATGAATATGTTGAATGTGTAATCACGTAATGGTTTACATTGAATGTGTAATCACATATCCTGTTAAATTTTTTTAAGAAAACTATAACGATAGTTTGCTCTAATTAAAGGGAATGAAATGTTCGTTAATACGGTGTATTTTGTTTTTAAATATTAACGCATGAAAAGGTTACAGTCGTTTGAAAATCAAGGGGAAGACTAGTTCACGTGAGAAAAACCATTATACCATTCCGTTCTTAAATTGAGAAAGACACATATAGAGCCATAATTCTCTCCTACACTTTGTATGAATTTCTCTCTTATACATGATCTCTTATCTTAGTCATTATTACAAAAATAAGCATCTTAAAAATAGAAAATAGAAAATATATAATATGCAAATACACTTATAAGTTATAAGTATATTTTGGTAATATACTTCCTATTCAAATAACTCACATAATAATAAATCAAATTTACTTATATAAAATCATAATATTCTTTTTATGGATTAGGATCAAATACAAAGGGTAAAATAAATAAGAATTGTAAGAAGGATTCTAGTTCATTGATCTTAGATTTGGAGGGGTGAGATTAGTTTTAGAAAAAAGAAAATAATGAAAGGGCGTAAAGAATCATACATTTATTGACTTTCTCTCTCAACATGCAAAAACCCATGTCAATTCCCCCCCCCCCCCTCCAATCTATTTAAAACGTCCATACTTTTTTCATACGACATTTAAAAAAATGACTATAATAACGAGCGTTTTTTTATCTTTGATATATGTATAATATTGTTACATAAAAATTAATTTTTTTTTTCATTTTTACTAGCTTTTCTTTGCATTGTGTTAAAGGTTCTTGTCATTGTGTCTTTCAGCTGGGTTTTGGTCATTACGTTTTTACTAGGGTTTCTATACATTGTGTTATTATTAAAACTTATAATACAATGTTAATTTGGAATTTGTCTATATCATTTTTATCAAAACCTAAAACACAATGTATGACACAATAAAAATGGTGTTATATTTTGGTTTTCAATACATTGTGTTATTGTTTCTTATTATTGTGTTTTTCAGCTAGGTGGGTTTTCTGTGCATTGAGTTATAGGTTTTGGTAATTGTGTATAGTCTGATATCCATTTTGTTTTAATCTATTGTTGACGTGCCGGACAGTGTACAGATTTTTAATGTATTTTAAGTACCTTTTTACCCTTGAATCAAGCTTTAAATTTATAGAACACGATATAAAACTATCACTCTCTATAACACGCTAGGGCAAGTGCACCAATCGTTGGCGTAGTATAGTGATGGTAAGATACCGAGGTCTTCCAAGGACACAAGGGCTTCTAATACCGGAATATCGTCGACGTCTAATCTAACCAAATATGGAGAAAATTTTTGTTTTTGTTTTTAAATAATAAAAATAAAGAAATAAAATAAATAAAACAGATAGACAAGATAGAATCACTTGGATCCGACTCATCATTTATGTATCCTTTGATGATTTCCTCGCTTTGGGTTTTTTAAGAGATTATCTTAGATATTGTGGCATGTCACTCTTTTGGAGGCAACGCTACCCTCAGCCATATTGGTCTGAGTCAACATGGATACAGTCCCGCAAAGCTGGATTATTGAAAGATAATTAAGCAAGTTATTAATGCAAAAAGTGGCATGTCCCCCTTTTGGAGGCAACGCTACCCTCAGTCATATTGGTCTGAGTCAGCAGGGATACAATCTCGCAAGGTCGGTTTAAAGTTTTAATATTAGTTAATTTATAAGGGATTACAAACCATTCTTACTTCCCCCGATTTGATGCTATCTGCCTCAAGGGAAGTCCTACTAAGCTTGAATCAGGTCATCGCAGGATCTATACACTGAACAAGTCAAGAACTTTACTCAACCACCCTTCCAACCCCCTTCTAGGCAGTTAATGCACTTTAAACAGACCGTAAAGACACGAATGAGTGAATCAACAAAACATGAAGAAATGATTAAGTGAAGTTCACCTTCAATATAAAAAAACTAGTTATTAAAATCAGTAATACAAACCCAAATAAAAAGTTACCAAAGCTAGGAAATCAAAAGTAATACATAAATGATTTTGTCTTCACCAAGTGATGTAAGAGATTAGCCAAGCATGGCCTTTGTTTGACAAAAACTCCTACTATCGATCTTTGATCCTGAGACTACACACATACTCTAAGGATGGATGATGGATAAAAGTGGTGGATGATGGTGGTATTGTGGTGGTGGAGCGGTGGCAAGTGTGAGAGAAGGGGTTTGCCAAGGGATGGTTTGCAAATGAGCCAAACACCTCATTTTATAGCTTAAAACAGTAGCTTCATGGCCCCGTGCCCACAAGGCACGACCCCGTGTCCTTCACTTTTCTGTCTTCATTTAATCCTAATGTCAGTTCTTCTGCACACACAGCCCCGTGTGTCAACGACACGACCCCGTGTCTTTTGTACTTGTTGTACGAACCCAGATTTGCGAATCTGAGAGTTGACCACTACCCGTGCTTAGGGGACACGGCCCCGTGTCCCTTGTCGTTTTATGTTTGTCTTTATTCTTTGGGAATCTTGAGTAGAGGCACGACCCATGCCCGGTTGGCACGACCCCGTGCTTGGGTTCTGGTCTTGTTATTTTGTCTTTGGGGTGAAGCTTGGAGGGTCGGTATAGTGTGCCAACTTTTTTCCTCGTATTTATGTTGGTTTTCGCCGTTAATTTGTTTCTTTTGTCCATTTAAGCTTTTTAATCCTGAAAATCAAAAGTAACAAAGAAACACACTTTTTCCAACATTAGTACTAAAAAAAAAGGTTGTTTTTATACCTAATTTGATATGATTTATATGTTGTATTTTGTGCATATCAATTGTCCATTGTGTTGTGTTTTAATATGTTGTTTAATGTGTTTTAGTGTGTTGTTCATTGTGATTTTAGTATGTTTTCCATTGTATTTTTAGTCTGTTGTCTATTGTTTTTTTAGTCTGCTACCCATTGTGTCTTTTATCTGTTGTCATCAATTGCGTTTTTTATCTGCTATCATTAATTGTGTTTTTAGTCTGTTTTCCATTGTGTTTTTAGTTCTATACTCATTGTGTTTTACGTTATATCCATAGAGTGGGTCGGGATCTCCGGACCCCAATGTTTTTTAAAAAGTTAGCAGATTCTGTATATTAAATTGTAAAAGGACCCATAAATACAATTAGGTGGACACCATAGAATGAAAAGGAAAGCTGATGTAGTGGTAAATCTCTCTCTTTACCAACACGAGGTCATGGGTTCAATCATTTTATAGTCTGTTTTTCCTGTTTTTTTTTTAAATCTATTTCAAACATCTCTTTGACCCAACCCAAACGAGGATCGATCTAAAAATTTTAACGTTTTGTATGAAAATTTTGAAAAAATAAAAATAAAAATTGACCCATAGAAAAAAAATCGTAAGTGTGCCACTAACTATAACTTGATGCTCTTTTTACGTATCACTTTAGGTAATTCATTTATTTATTTCAAAATTTTACAATAAAATTTAAGATAATAAATTAATAACCCATGATAAACATGATTCCTCCGTGGAAGCTTAGCTGTTACCGAAGACGGTTTTAGGGTTTAGTCCACCGATAAAACCTCCGGTGTTGTCTACATTCATCATGTAATAATTATCATACTCACATGGATTTAATCCTTTCATGTAAAAGCATTAAATATGTTTTTCTTACTTACATTTGTTTTTATGTGATTAATATATATATATATATAGGGTGCGGTTCTAGAGTGAACACTAGTGTATTTGCGAACTGAGTGAACAAATCCTGGCCATTGATCTACACACGTGTACGGCTAGGATCTCATCATCAAATCATAAAATACACTAGTGTATTTCAACATCAAATCCTGGCCATTGATCTACACATGTGTATGGCCAAGATTAGTTCACTTAGTTCGCAAGTTACACTAGTGTTCACTCTTGAACCTAATCCTATATATATATATATATATATATATATATATATATATATATATATATATATACAAAGTTAATAATATTTCTCACAAATTTAAACACCTCTAGAGTTCTCACAATTTTCCTTATTGTTCTTGTGAAAGTTCTTAGATCATCAACATTTTTCGCAGGTTAGAATTTTACCTTTTTAGAGAAATCATTAGTTGGGTTTTAGAATCTTACTCAAATTATGATTTAATTTTATATACAGTCTTGAATTTATATATTTTGATTTATATGTCGATGAAGGATATGTAGTTATCACCTTCACTACCATTTTTAAGTTATTTGTGGACAAAATATATATTCATGTTTAACTTTATTTACATAAAATCTTGAAGCATTTAAAAAACAAACCGATTTTGAATTGGGTAAATTTGTATTTTCAAACATCTGAATATGCTTTGATGAGCACAATTGATCTCAGGTTGGCTTCACCTATATATCTTAATTAGTCATAATTTCTGATAAATTTTTAAATTACTCTTGAATTTATCATGAAAAAATATCTTGAATTTTATAGTTTTCTTGTCTTTTATTATCTGTATGCATGCAAATGTTTTTAATAAAATTCTCAAAAAAAATATCCCAGAAATTTATGTGAGTTGAATTAAATGGTTTAATATTTGGTAATTTATGACACGTAATTAGTTCACCATGTATAGAGTTGTTCACGAGTTGAGCTAAACCGAGCAAACATCTACTCGAACTCAGCATGAATTGAAACCAAGTGACTCTGCTCTATTTGAATTTATGGAAACAAGTAGAAAAACTTGCTCAAACTCGTTTAGTTAAATTACAACCGAGCAGATCGGTTTTGCTGAGTTTCAATTTTCAAATTAAAATTTAATACAAAGATGTCAAAACTAAATGTAATCATCGTCAATTGTCACTCACTCAAAATAGGTAATAAGTTCAACAATTACAAATATAAAATTGTTTCATTAAAATAAAAACATCTTAAAGTTTAAGCAGCCTAGCTATCGGCGTCTTCAATCCGTGTGTGCTAATTTCTTCTTACTTGGTATGTGTTCATTTTTTTATGAATCTTTAAATTCAAAACTTGGTATATGTTTCTTAATTATTTGTCACTTAATATTTTTTTTAACGACCAACAAACTCAATCCCGAGCACTCTCGGGGCACCCACTGGATAAACGGAGTACTCTGAGAGTAACCCGAGTCCACCACCAATTCCGGGGAAAACCCGGTAACCGACCCACCTGTAGGCACGATGGTAAAATTACCGGCAAAACCCGTTTGGCTCAAGGATCCAACCCAGGTTTCCCTGGGTCTCCTATCATTGCCCACCAGTGCCTCACTCTGCACCAAGTGAGAGTCGAACTTGTATCTCTCAAGAGAAATGCAAAGCCTCCACCACTTGATCTAGAGATCGTTTGTCACCTAATATTACTCTTGTTTTCTGTCTTTTATATTCAGTATGCAACAATTGCAAATAAATTTTTCAAAAAAGAATAAGAAAGACAGTTTTATTCCTAAATATTCATGTGATTTGAATAAAGTGGTTTAACACTTGATAATTTATTACATGTAATCAATTCACTGTGTGTGTTAATGTTTTCTTGGTGTGTGTTCATTTTTTGATGATTTTTTAGATTCAAAACTCTTGACTTTTATAATTTTCTGGTTCGTATGCAAGTCTATGTTTCTTTTTTTTAATGACCAAAAGTCTACTTTCTTAATTATTCGCCAGTTAATGTTTCTCTTGTTTCTTGTCTTTTACTTTCTTTATGCAACAACTATAAATAAAATTAAAAAAAAAGAATTTTAACCCTAAAAATTCATGTGATTTGAATAAAATGGTTTAACATTTGGTAATTTATTACACGTAATAACTCATTGTGTGTGTTAATTTCTTCTTGGTGTGTGGTCATTTTTGGTGAATTTTTGGATTAAGACTCATGAATTCAACCTATAAAAAATGAATTTTATAAATTTCTTGTTTATAAGCATATGTATGTTTTTTTATTATTAGCTTATTAATGTTTCTCTTATTTCTTGTCTTTTATTATCCGACATGTAGCAATTGTAAATAAAATACCAAAAAAAAAAAAAAAAACGCCCAAAAATTCATATGAATTAAATGTAATGGTTTAATACTTGTTAAGTTGTTAATTTATAACCCGTAATTAATTCAATGTGTGTGTTTTCTTCTTGGTGTGTTATTTTATTTTAATTTCATTATCATTTTATGTCACACACCTTAACCAAAAATTCTATGATTATTGACCAGACCTGGTGAGGTCAACATGAACCCTCATGAGCCACCATATGTGAATAATAGAAGAACGACCTACATATTCTACAAGACTCGAATGTGCCAGAGGTTTGCAGAAGGAGACTGTCCTAATGGTGACAGCTGCACTTTCGCGCACGGCCCGAAAGATTTACGCGAGCCGCCACCAAACTGGCAAGAGCTTGCGAATGATAACAGAAGTCCAGGGATTTGGAAAGATGATGAGAAAATCATTAAAAAAATGAGGATTTGTAGAAACTTCTATAATAGGGAAATATGCCCTTATGGAGAAAAATGTACTTTTCTGCATGAAAGTCCTGATAAGTTTAAGTTTCAACCAACCAATGACAATGGAGGGAGTTCTGGGATCAAGGTTGAGACTGTGGTTGACCATGGTCAACGTCAAACTATTGTAGGTCAAGATTCTGTGAAGACTCATGGGCTTGCAGGTATACATCATTTCACTTGTGTATGGATTCAAGATATTTTTTTTGGATTTTTTTTTCATGGATTTCAAGATATTTTTTTTCATGGATTTCACAAGGAAAAAAACTTTGCAAAACCAAAAAATATGTTATTTTGAATTCAATTCGGTTTTCAGTAAAATTTATATTGAAACTTAGACGAAAATATGTTACATATCTGTGTATTTAGATTGTTCAAAAATATTAGATGCTACATGTTATTAGAAAATGTTAAATGAAAACTGAAAGAAAAAATAAAAAAAAAAAATTGTTGGAGATGTCTGTCTTTTATGTGGGCAACAACCCCATATATAAAATGTTTCAAGAGTAAACCTCATGTAAATATTTCTAAAAAAATCAGTTTATTTATGCTAGTGAAAATTTTCATTTTGAGTCTACTCTTTGCCTAAAGGAATGCATTTATTCGATAAGTGATCGTTCTTTATACATCTTATTAACATGTTCTGTTTTTTTTTTATCAGAGCTTCCTACATAGGGGTGCTCTGATGAATTTTATAGTTTTCTTGTCTTTTATTATCTGTATGCACCCCTATGTAGGAAGCTCGACTGCAGCCAACGCGGTTCCTGGTCCCATCACCACTGAACCACCAGCTACTAGTTCAGCCTCTGTTGTTCCTGTCACACCACCGCGTCTAGGAAGGGGGTTCTTGAAACTAGCGGGTAAGAAGTTGGGTGGCATCTATGGAGACTGGATTGATGAAGAAGAAGAAGATAACTTGGATTAACAAGGAACCTGAAAACCTTTGTTACCAAAAAAAAACTGAGTGATATCTTTAGTATTTGGTGTTTCCTTAAGATTTTATGTGGCTTTTACTTTTTTTAGACCATTCTTCCCAAAATGGGTGAAACTCATATGCATGTATCTTGCCATTGTTGTCGCCTTAGACATTCTCATTTGGGGGATAGAATCTTTTTAAAATTATGTCGTGAAAGTTTACTTTGGATTTGGTCGTTTTAATGGTTTTCGCATGAATGAACGAGTTTTATTATATGTATGTAGTAAAATCTGTGGTTAGGTTTGTGTAACTGATCAATGTAGATTCACGTTAAAACGTTACTATTGATTTGGGTCAAAGCATGTTCATCCACTATATTTGTTTTTACGCTGACATTGTCAGCAGGGGTACGTGTTAATCAAACATAAGGTACGTGTTGATGGTGACTGATAGGCGGTGGTATGTGTCGATGGCGAGGCGGTGGAGCTAGCAACGGTGGCAGAGGCGATAGTGGTGGTGGCAACGAGTGTGGTGTAGGTGGTGATATTGACAATGACTGGTAGTTGGTGTCGATGTAGGTGGTGGCGATGAAGATGGTAATGAAGGCAGTGGCGACAGATGATAGTGCCAACAACGACTGATATGTGGTAAAGTAAGTATACACATATGTCGTCTTAGACATTCTCATTTTGACATTCTCATTTTGGGAAGAGAACTTTTCCAAAATTATGTCGTCAAAATTTTTAATTTGGATTTGGTTCTTTGGATTATATATGCATGGAGTTTTATTATGTGTATGAGTGGCCGGTAACTAGTCAAAATGGGCTCGCGTTAAAATAGTCATCTTTAATGTACATGATAAATCGCTTCCTTCACCCACTATATTTGTTTTTTATAGTAACGGTGACGGGGAGCCAAATAGTGGCATAGGTGGTGGTGTCAAGAAGGCGAAGTTGGTGATGTTTGGTGGCAGAGAGGATGGAGGTTGGGTTAACGACTATAATGAATGGTGATGGTGGCGTCAACAACGACGACTAGCTGGTGATGCCATAGAGGCGACAGAAAAGACTACTAACTAAGATGTGAAATGTGATAGCACCAACAACGATTAATATGTGATGGTAACTTTTTATTCAGGCATGTTTTATTTTTCTTGAACGCAAAACGATTATGTTGAGGATCAACCTATCCTAAATTAGTAAAGTTAATAAATCAAACTTTACAAAAAAAAATTTCATGATCATGTAAAACTGAAACAATGATCAAACTTTACAAAACCTTCTTTACACTCTTTTCAAATAATAATTTCTATATATTATAGCCATAAAATAAAAAATAAAAAAACCTTACCATGTCCACGTGTCACACTACATTATGTGATTATACTCTCACTGAAGATTTTTCTTGCAAAGAAAGCTAGCAAATGGGAACAACCAGAGACTCATGCCCACTCTTGTATCCAAATCAATTTCATATCTAAAACCCCTAATTTCAAGAACCCCTAATTACTTGTTCTCCACCACAATGTCCATAACCCTCAAATCTCCAGTCTTTGCAGGCAACCCAATAAGATCCAAAACCCCCAAATCATCCGACCCGTTTTCACCCACTTCAGCCTTTCAAACCCTGAAGCTTCTCCTTTCGGGTCAGACCCATTTCCAAGATCCATCTCCCCCTAAGTTCAAGGTGCTACCTTTCATAAAGGGTAGACCTTTAGCAGGGTCAACTGGTGATTTGGTCAAGAAATGGCATCTGGGGTGGTTGAGTTTTGGGGATTTTAAGGATGTTTTGGAGGGTAGTGAGGTGAAGTTGACTCATGATTTGTTGGTGTATTTGGGTTGCAAGAGTAAGGAAGAAGAAGAAGATAGTGTTGTTTATTGGGCAGTTGATGTTTCTGAAGGGGTGAGTTTGGTTGAGAAATTGGGGAGTAAAGAGTTTTCTTTTGTGGAGTTGAGGACTTTGATGGTGGCTACTGATTGGGCAGATGATTCTGCTATGAGTGATCTTGCTATTGCTGGTCATGTAAGGGTTTTTTGTTTTTTTTTTGATGAATATTTTGATTATACTTTGAACCTCTAATTGTGCATTCAAGAAATCTTTGATACATTTAGGTTGTAAATGGTAATGATTCGACCGTCGCCATGACGTTATTTGACTAATGAATTAAAGCGATCTAATCGAAAGATATTGGCTATGAATGTGTTGAAGAGTTAGTTAAAGTTACTCGAAATAGCTAAGAATGAAGTTACTCTCTTTGATACTTTTCGGATGTGAATGGTAATGATTCCAGCATCAAGATTGGTATTCTTTTTAGTTCCCTAAAGTGATAATTTGAATAATATTTAAAATCAAATTATGGACCATGAAAGATCAATGCTTTAGAGAGCTAGCACCTGCTTATAAATTTACTTTAATGGAAATTCATCTTGTGCCACCAAAAACTTTATGTTATAATTTTTTGGGACGTTGATGTAGGCCAGAGCGTTATTGGAATGGCATAACACGTCTCGGTTTTGTGGATCTTGCGGTGAAATGTTGGTTCCTGCTGAAGCCGGGAGAAAAAAGCAATGCATAAAAGATTCTTGCAAGAAAAGGGTATACCCTCGAGTTGATCCGGTATGCTAATTGAGCTTTCAACTATCTTCTTTCGCTATCTACTTTTGGGTTAGTTTTTATTATAGTTATTGTCCGTTTGTTGACCATTTTGTTCCTGCAACAGGTTGTAATTATGTTGGTTATTGATAAAGAAAATGACCGTGCACTGCTTAGTAAACAATCAAGATTTGTGCCTAGAATGTGGAGTTGCCTTGCCGGATTTCTAGAAGTATGGTTTAAATTTATTAATTACTTGCAGTTTAGAAACCACTTTTAGAATACTGTTTTTTTTTTGTACTCGATATTATTGATCGCATTGCCATCTTTTTTCCTCAAAAATACAACCAATCTGTTATCAAATTAGTCTATTTGGCGTCAAAAGTCGAAGTTCATTCATTCTTATAGCCAGGTGAAAGCTTGGAAGAGGCTGTGAGGAGAGAAACATGGGAGGAAACCGGCATCGAAGTTGGTGAAGTAGTCTACCATAGTTCTCAACCATGGCCCGGTGAGCCCTAAATTTCCTTTTACGTATATATTTTTTTCTGATTTATAATAACTAATAAGGTTATATATACATTCCACTAAAAAACAACTCCTATATCAATATATTTCCACTAAAAACAAATAATTTTTCTCTCTCCTTTTCAATTAAATAATATTATCATTACATTTTTCTCTCTCCTTCACTCACAATCACTTTCAATATATATTAAAAAAATTATAGTGGGTGAACAGTGTCTCCTCAAATATACAGATGAACAGTAACATTTTCTCTCTCCTCCACTCACAACCACTTTTTATACCCTTTATAATATAAAAACACCCCCTCACATATTTTGATGGATAGAATGTGAATGCTCTTATATACCCTGATTTCCCTTTTGGTGTATATTTTTTTTTCCGTCATATAATAAATTTATCAAGTATTTATGACTTAACGGTCATAATCGGTAAATACAACTTATGTTTGTTTAATTCATTTGTAGTTGGACCTAGTAGCATGCCATGTCAATTAATGATCGGGTTTTTTGCGTACGCGACATCACTTGAAATAAATGTGGACAAGAGTGAATTAGAAGGTAACCTTTGATCTATAATCTCTAATGCTCTGTCAAAATGCATGTTTTTATTGTGATATAATCCATGGAAAGATATGCCAAATCCCAAAAATACCCTTTCTGAATATTTTCAATTTATAAAGATGCCAAGTGGCACAGTAGAGAAGACGTGAAGAACGCGTTGACATTTTCCGAATATGAAAAAGCACAGAAAACATCAGCATACAAAGTGGATCAAATGTGTAAAGGGGTCGAAAAAGGTCAAAACCTTGCTTCGGATTTTAACGTTGAAAGTGGAGAACTCGCGCCGATGTTTGTCCCTGGACCTTATGCAATCGCCCATCATCTAATCTCGTCGTGGGTTCATCAGGTCAGCTCAAATGGCATTCGAACACAAAAAAAAGGTGTTCATTCGAGGTTGTAGAGATCAAAGAATCATTTGGTTTTTCTTGATTCTTTCCAGGTTTGATCTTGAGATCCTTCCAAGGTGATGCTGCTTGGGTGTTTGTTGATGATTGTTTGAGCATTCGAAAGAACGCGTTACATTGACTTGCGACCTGCGCATTTTATCATTGAAAAGAGTTTGATCTTGGAACAATCTTATATGTTGTTGATAAATAGATTACAGAATTGTGCCTTGTTTCCATGTTGAATTTATACTTGCATATTATAAAATCTTGAATAATCTTCCTTTATGTGAAAAAAAAAAAAAACAAAAAAACCTTTTCAGTTACTGCATATATAGAGTAAAATGACAATGTAGGCACCCAAGGCGCAAAGGGCTCGCTTGTTGCCTGTGGCGCAAACGGCTCGTTTGAGAAAAGAAATGAGAGATAATAATACACACATAATATAATGTAGATTTAGAATAGGGAAAATGGCTTGTAATAATCCTACCTAGACCTTATTGGCCATTAATAATCTCACCATAGAATATTCCCCCCACCAGTCCCACCTTTCACTTATTTTTCCTACAATGGTCCCCTGTTAAAAAAACTTAACGAAGTTAAGCTTTTTTCCAAATTATAAACAGATTTTTTAGGGCTTTTGATTAGAACGACGATACGAGTCCATTGATGTAAAACTTGCCACTCATCACAGTTAGAGTGGTGGGACTATGCGGTATCTTCCCCGCAACCTAAAACTCCCTAGTTTCACGCCAATAGTTACGCACTCCAATAACTTATCTTCGTCGATCAAGAGTCTTCATCGCAACCCTCATCCGCCACCTGATCAACCCTTGGATGATTCTTCAACCATTTAACCCACATGTTCCCCATTCCACCCCCACAACTTCAACCAAGAGGTATATGCCTTAAGATGATTCATTCGACTATTTGAGGAGTATTTGTAAACTACAAAGAAAGGGGAAATCAAATCCAAGTGCCTGGCGACGAAAGTTATGGGTTAAACATAACTGATAATGTGCCAACTAGGGGAAGACAATAACCAGCAGCACCTGAAGAAACAAGTGCCCAGGGGAAGACTAGGCCGGCTACACAGGTCACGGATGATGATTAGGGACTTTGCTTATATTCGTGTATTAGCTTTTAAAATGCTATTTTGTGTCTTTATTTGTATGTCTCATTTCGATTTCTTTAACTATGTGAATTAAACCTTTATAGCATGTGGTAATTACAAAGAAAATGAAAGAACTTGAGAGGGTCTCACATGCATCTTTCTTCGAGCGGCAGTGCAAGCTCGGATAGTGTTAGCGCCGGCAGAAAGTCCTGGATTAGTTTGTACCGGTGTAGGTCCCTGAGTGGTGACTTGTTCCCCTTGATGTTGCTAGAATTTAACAGAATAATATTGGGGCCTCAGTGTATAGAAAACAGGTTAAACGGAAGGACTTCCGGTTAACAGTGCATCAACGGTTAAACATGAATGGGCGTGCCGTAAACAATTCCAGGGGCACAAAATTACTTGGACAAGATCTATAGACAGTAAGATAGGGCCATTGCTGCCTTATCAGTTAGCAAACACGTTAAACGCAATAGTTTCCGGTTAACGAAACGCCTTCGATTTTAACGCGTACGTTATTACGAGTGTTACGGATTTGTCAAATTACTAGACATCTTTTAAGATGTTTCTCAAATTGCATCACATATGCTATAGTTATTTCCAAAAGCAGTTCCCAAAATGATCTCAAACGTGCAATTCTTCCATCACAAACTTTCACAAAGTAGAGTTGTTTACAATATGTTCTAGTTTTGCCCTTTAGTACTTTTATTTCTACCTAGACAATTCAAAAAGGAGACAATTGATAGCACCACATGAATGCTATACTTGAAACAACATTTACTTTTCTATTATTTACCTCTCTACCCTTATATTTTTATTAAAATTATTAATAAATTCAAAAACATAGACGATTACAGACTAATGACATGTAGACGAGCAACAAGTTGCGCCGCTACCAACTTTTGAATAGCAAACCCTATCCTGCTAAACATAAAATTCTGCCCCTTAACATGCGCGGTGTTACTGCTTACCACCTGCTGAACCCGCTTGAGGAACCGCACCACGTCAGGGGCAAGAGCGCCAAAAGTATCGAAAGTGAACGGGAGAAACACGTGTGACAACCCGTAACTTTGAGATAAAAACTCGTTCGTTTCATTTTTTTTATTAAAACCTACGTGTTGCTAATTGATGAAATAATCACATTTTATCTGTATCACGTTGAACCGGCCCAAACCATCTGAACCATGGCACAACTCGCGTAACCCGATACCTATGAGACCCGTACCGTAACTTGATTAATATATATCAAACTAATTAAGTTGACACTAAACTTTATTATTACTAGTAGTAAAGGAAATATAAAATAATAATAATAATACACCTATTATTTCATGTTGCATCTATAAGCTGCCAACATTCCACGTAATTCCATTCCTTCTCTTTTGTGTTTTGTGGAGCAGCCCACACCCCAAAGATTCTCACAGCCCAAGTTTCCTTTTATTTGTGCCCAAGTTCTTGGCCCATGCTAAATCCCAACCGTCACATCCACCCTCTTTGTTATATACATATGTGCATGTCTATTGATAGATATTCCAACCATAGAAAATTATCCAACCCTAACCTCCCTCCCAACTTCACGGCAGTCACCTCCCAACCCTACTGGCAGCCATCGTCACCGCTCTTTTACCCAGCCAAAACGCAATTCGGGTCGCCGGACGTTTGTGACCGACTGTTAAACAAGTAACTGGTCTTACCAAGCAAACCAAGGTGAGTTCACACAGTCAAGGCATGGGTTCCCAGGGTGGGAATGGGTTGATTATTTATTTGTGATTACCTAGCACATGGAACTTAGTTATATGGTCCTCGGGTGAGGAAGGGTTATTGATAAGATACAACTAGACTAATGGTACTAAATTGAACTGATCTTCGCACACACGCCAGGGTTGGCCGCGATATTATGACTAATCTTCGCACACATGCCTAGGAAGGCCGCGAACTATACTCTAAACTTCGTATACATGCCAGGGTGGCCGCGATACAAACATACCTAGTCTAGAATATTAGGGAATATTTCCCCTAATCTTCGCATACATACCGAGAGGGCCGCGATGGAAACTAATACGAAACATGACTTAACGAACGAACATAATGCTACTCATACTACTACAATTACTGAACTGTACACTGTGAACTCGCTCAACTAGTTGTTGACTCTCTGCTGCATGCCTTGCAGGATCTTAGGTACTTATGGAGCTTGCACAAGGAGGAGCAGGTCGTTGTGGGCAATGGATCGTGAATGCTTGTTAAACGTTTATGACATTACACACTTGATACTTATGTTTGGGTTTTTACATTTATGCTTCCGCTACACTTGATTATGTTGGTCTTGAAAACACCTTTCATATTGTTGAATAACGATTACTACTTATTTACATGTTCAATATAATTGGTGGCTTGATCCTGGTCATGTCACGCCTCCAAGCGGTGGTATTCCGCGGGTGGATTTTGGGGGTGTGACAGATTAGTATCAGAGCCATTGGTTATAGAGAACTTGGTTTTAATAAGGGAAAAACGTTTTTATTAAAACCGGACTATAACCAGTACAGTGCTTAACGATCCACAACGACGCTTCGCTCCACGTGCAAGACTCAACATCTTAGGTAATATGGTTTATGTTTATTACCTACTTGCTAGAATTACAAAGAACTTTGCTCGTGGTATGCTTAGATTACATTGCCTACTATTCACTATTGCTTGAGAACATCTACGTGCTTACTCTCTTCTGTCATCGCACTACTCGCGAACCATTCTCACTTGTTTTACTTGTACTATAAAGATCATGTCTGGACGTGTGAACATGACTCAAGCCCAGTTGACGGCTCTCATTGCTAAACAAGTAGCTGCGGCACTTGCAGCTGCACAAGCAGGTCAAAACGCTCCACAACCTGTTTGCACATTCAAGAACTTCATGGACTGTCGTCCAAGCACCTTCAGTGGCACCAAGGGGGCAGTGGGACTCCTCCATTGGTTTGAGAAGCTAGAGTCAGTATTTGAAATGTGTGAATGCCCTGAGGCTCGCAGGGTCAAGTACGCCACTGGCACGTTGGAAGGGATTGCGCTAACCTGGTGGAACGCGCAAGTTCAGATCCTAGGGTTGGCAGCTGCTAACGCCACACCTTGGGAAGATTTCAAGGAACTGATCAAACGAGAATATTGCACGCGTGATGACATCCACAAGTTGGAGGTGGAACTGTATCATCTGAAAATGACGGGGTCAGAAATCGAAGCATACACTAAATGGTCAAACGAGCTGGCCGTCTTGTGTCCAACTATGGTGGACCCTCCAGTTAAGCGCATTGAGTTGTATCTCAAGGGGCTTGCGCCAGAGATTCAGAGCCACGTGACATCGGCTAACCTTAACAACATCCAAGACATCCAGCGTCTTGCTCATCGACTCACCGATCAAGCAGTGGAACAGAACAAGCTGCCAAAACGCATCAGTGCTACCACTACTGCTGCTACTACTCCTACTACACCCAGTGACAACAAGCGGAAATGGGATGGGGATTCCAGCAAGGGATCAGTTTCCGTTCAGTCTCAAGCACAGCAGCGCAAGACTAATGACTACCAGAGTCCGAGCCAGCAATCATCAGGCAGTCAGGGGCAGGGTGGATATCGGGGAATTCACCCACTGTGTAACGGGTGCAACAGACATCACAGTGGTCAGTGTCGCAAGGGCCGCTGTCAAAGATGTCTCAAGATGGGTCATGAGGCCAAATGTAACACCCCGAAAATATAAGTCTTTATATAAGAATTTAAGGATTTCATAAACAAGAAATAATCATGTAGAAACATTAACCTAGTTAAAGTTTACAAGTCTTGAAAATAACCTACATTTGGTTAAAACCCTAGTATTTAAAAAGAAATGGTAGTTAAGGGACTAATCTTGCCAAAAATCAAAAGTTTAATTTTTAATAATGACAAAACTAAACCAAACACACCAAATTGGTGTGTCTGGTCGACAGAAGCAAGAAAGGGGCGACCCCCATTGTTCCAAAACCCTAAAATCACAATTTCTTGCAATTGGAGGTTCAAATCATAACCAAAACGAAATCCGAGCTTAGAATCGTGTTCCTCATCGCAAGAGGATTAAGAGGTATGTAAAATTTTATGAGAATTCACTACTTGAAATCCTCATGAATCTAAGCAAACCTGAAATTTTGTTGATGCATGACAGTAATTAGTTAGATTAAAGATGATGTAGTGTCTAGGATTAAAACCTAGACAACTATATATGAAATCATGCCCTAATTCAGGAAAACTCCATGAATCCATGGATGTTAAGTTATGGGTTTTATATGTTGATGATGAATATTAGGATTTTGAGTGTAATCCTAGTATAAATTTCATTATAGGAAGTAACTTCTGTGATATTGATACTAAATGTATGCAAAATTGCTATTATGGTGAAATTTGATGTTGAATTGTAAAGTCATGAACATGTTTATGAAGGTAGAAAAAATCTGACCCACTAGGTGTTTGTAGAAATGCCTAAGTGGGGATTTAAAAGTGAAATTTGGATAAAAACGCAGAATTTATAATGGTCCATAATGATGTGATTGTGGTCATAAAAAGGAGTTCTAAACATGTTATAAAAACTGAATATTCTAGGCAAAGAGTCCGGTTCATCTAGCGGACAAGCCGGAGGGAGTTCACGAGGAAAAGACGCGCTCTAAAAGGTATGAAATTTTATTGTTTCATCACATTATACATATTATTAGCCTTATGCGTTGCTTGGAAGGAAGGAAAGCATGAGTACCAAGAATTTCCATTATATCATGAAATCGGCTATTGCCTTAAACAAGTTATAAACATGAAAATTGAGCATCCGTAAGGTGTCTAATTTCAGCACCTAAACGGGTCAAACAAGTTCTGGAAATAAACACGAAGCATGACTTATTATATTGTGCGAATATTATTTGAAGTGTAGGCCGTGTAGCGAATACCATAGACAAACTCATAAACCTTGTTATTATTATAGAAGCTACGTTTTGGTTTGGATGCATGATCATAGTACGAAACATCAATTAGAAATCTTGCAATTTAGCGTGAATGTTAACTCCCGTTACATGCCCAATTAAGTTATAATTGAGTAATGTGATAACCGAAATACAAATACGAAGAACTAGCCCAGCCGTTTAATGATTTATGCGAAAGTATGCTGTTTCGACTCATAAAGAACCAGCAAAATCCTGCATTTTTAACAAGGGAGTTATGTGCAGAGTCTACCGTAAATTACGGTGGTACCGTAATTTACGGTGACCTGCAATTCTGTTACGGTGGATTCCTACTGGGTTACGGTAGGCCCCCAAATGTTCAGAAGCCACCGTAATTTACGGTGACACCGTAAATTACGGTGAAGCCCTGTTTGATGAAATTTATTTCTTGTTTTGAATAAGTTTTCGAATCTAATCCAATTTCGTGATCTACCATGGTTAATAATACTAATGCTTGTTAAACACGTTAGCTTTCAGGTACCCAAGTGATGGATGGTGATTAAGCATGACAATCTGAACCGAACACTCTAGCAAAACGCTTCCGCATAAGATCTTTTGTTCTAAAAACCATGTAAACTATTGTAGTTAATGTCTTGGTTATGATTTTGTAAGAATTGTACATGTTGTGGTGTCTAGTTTGGATTAAAATGATGAAAGTTTTTGTTAAGTCAATATTTTGACATTAAATGCAAGGTTTTTATGTATATAAATCTGGTTTTATAAGCTGGGTCTTACAAGTTGGTATCAGAGCTTAAGGTTGCCAATAAGTGTTCGGTTCAAGCTTGATCAACATCCGGTAAGAGTAATTGCTTAAGTAAAATTTAGGAGTATAGAAATAATTCACGAACGAATATACATGGAAAAGAGTGTGTAAACACACTCAAACACAAGAAAAGCATGAAACAAGAATAATAGAATCAAGAGTGTGTAAGCACACTCAAACACGAGAAAAGCATGAAACAAGAATGATTGAGCCAAGTTACGAACTTGATCAAATCAAAACAAGTAAAACATGTATTACAAATGAAATGTTTAACAATGTATGTAAACATTTCAGTATCAAAGATGGCAAGCGGAGGTGATGGTGATGCGGTGCCAAGAGTCACCGAACAAATGAGAATAGTGATTGCCGAAGAAGTTGGAAAGGCGATCGAAAACAGTCTGTCGAACTTCATTGATAAAATCCAAAATACGGTTTTATCAGTGGTAGAAGAGAGAATCAAGAAGCTAGAAGATAATTCAAATCCAGCAAAGGAAAAATCTGGGGAACGAAAACCTTGTTCATACAAGGAATTCATAGCTTGCAAAGCACCTATATATAATGGGGAGGTTGATCCAATCGTGTGTCAGCGATGGATAGGCGATATCGAGGGAGTATTCGAGAGAACCCACTGTGATGAGAATGACTACGTAGCTTATGGCACGGGTCAGTTAAGAGGTCAAGTGAAAGACTGGTGGGATAATAAAAAGAAGGAAATTGGAAGCGAAGCGGCCAAGGCCATGACGTGGGAGGAGTTTAAGACGCCGTTTCTTAAACACCATAGCCCCAAAGCAGTTATAAACAAGATCAAGGAAGAGTTCATGCAACTCAGACACAAGGGTGAATCCATAGACAAGATCACAGGGGTGTTTATGGATAAAATGAAGTTCTGTGATGATCTGATAACGAACGAAGAGCAAAAAGTTTATTACTACCATAATATGCTGAGCGCAGAATATAGGGAGTTCATAACCCCTTCAAAGTATGAGACCCTTACCGAGATTGTCAATGCTGCTCGGGAAAGGGAGATTGAGTTGAAAAAGAGTATAGAGCGGGGCGAACGAAGGGCACAGGATATAAATCCAAGCCCTACCAAGAAAGCAAGAACGAATGAAACGACAAAGAAATCAGACGCAAAGAGCGGTACACCAAGTTGCAAAATCTGCGGCAAGAATCATAAAGGTGAATGTCGCTTCAAGGATAAGCCATGTCCTATATGTCGAAAAACGGGACATATGGCTATATCATGCCCGGAAAAAGTGACCGTTTGTTATAACTGTTACCGAACGGGTCACAAAAGATCAGAGTGCCCAGAATTGGCGGGAAAGAAAGAAGGGCAAGACTCAAAAGGTGAAGCCGCAAAAGCCAAAGCAAGATCCTTTCAATTGACCGCTGCTGAAGCAAAGGTCGAACCTGACGTGGTCTCAGGTACATTCACTATAAATTCAATTCCCGCACGTGTGTTATTTGATACTGGTGCGAATAAATCCTTTGTTTCATATGGGTTTATTCGACACCCTTCATTTGTTCTAACAAAATTACCTATGCCTTTAGAGGTAGAGATAGGCAATAATAAAAGCTTTATTGTCTGTGATGTATGTAAAAACTGCACGATGAATATTGATGACGAGGAATATGCAATAGACTTGATCCCGATGTCGATGGGAGAATTTCAAGTGGTAGTGGGAATGGATTGGCTATCCCGTTACCACGCAAAGGTGGTTTGTTTCCGAAAGGAAATAAAACTAACGTCTCCTAGCGGAAAGCAAGTTACGATATATGGAGAAAAGGGAGGTAACCCGGTGATATGCACAATGCTAGAGGCTCGCAAACTCATGAAACATGGATGCAAGGCCTTTATGGTATATGAAAGCGAAACGGAAAAGGAACTCCTCAAAATTGGGGATGTACCGGTCGTGCGAGATTATGAAGACGTATTTCCGGAAGAACTACCGGGGATACCGCCAGAACGGGAGGTAGAGTTCGGAATCGAGTTGATTCCGGGCGCGAAACCCGTGGCCAAGGCGCCATACCGACTTGCACCGTCGGAGTTACAAGAATTGATGTCTCAAATTCAGGAATTTCTTGACAAAGGATTTATCCGACCGAGTGTGTCTCCGTGGGGCGCACCAGTCTTATTCGTGAAAAAGAAAGATGGCAGTATGCGCATGTGTATCGATTACCGGGAGTTAAACAAACTCACGGTGAAGAATCGATACCCACTTCCAAGAATTGATGATTTATTTGACCAACTACAAGGAGCAAATTGGTTCTCCAAAATCGACCTCCGATCTGGTTATCATCAATTGAAAGTCAAGGAGGAGGACGTACCAAAGACGGCTTTTCGTACGAGGTACGGGCATTATGAATTCCTTGTAATGCCCTTCGGATTGACCAATGCACCCGCGGCTTTCATGGACCTCATGAACCGGGTTTGCAAACCCATGCTAGATAAGTCGGTAATTGTATTTATCGAGGACATTCTAGTATATTCAAAGAGTGAAGCCGAGCACGTGTGTCATCTGCGGGAAATATTAGACACACTCAGACGAGAGAAGCTGTATGCAAAATTCACGAAGTGTGCTTTCTGGTTACGGGAGGTACAGTTTCTTGGGCATCTCATTAGTGCTGATGGAGTACTAGTAGATCCGTCAAAGATAGAAGCTGTGTCGAAATGGAGCCCTCCAAGAAATCCCTCGGAAATCCGAAGCTTTTTAGGGCTTGCGGGATATTATCGGAGATTCATACAGGATTTCTCCAAAATTGCCTTACCCTTGACCAAATTAACTCGTAAGGAGGAAAAGTTCGTGTGGGGCACTAAGCAAGAGGAAGCTTTCCAAACACTCAAGGAAAAGTTGACCCACGCTCCGGTACTGACCTTACCGGAAGGGACTGAAGACATGGTGGTTTACTCGGACACTTCTCAATTGGGGCTCGGATGTGTGTTAATGCAACGAGGCAAGGTCATCGCCTACGCCTCGAGGCAATTGAAGATTCATGAGAATAAATATCCGGTTCACGACTTAGAATTGGCAGCGGTGGTGTTTGCCTTAAAGATATGGAGACATTACTTGTACGGAGTAAAGTTTACAATCTTTACCGACCATAAAAGCTTGAAATATTTCTTCGACCAGAAGGAATTAAACATGCGGCAAAGGCGGTGGTTAGAAACCGTCAAGGATTTCGATTGCGAAATACATTACCACCCCGGGAAGGCCAATGTAGTGGCCGATGCGCTGAGCCGCAAAACAGATTATACCCCGATACGGGTAAGATCAATGCAACTGGTTGTGACTTCAAGTTTACTAGAACGAATTCGAGAAGCACAGAATGAAGCTGTAAAGGCGGAAAACTGGAAAAAGGAAAGAATTATCGGTCAAGTGAAGGACCTTGAGGTGGGCAGTCACGGCCTAAAGACTCGTTTTAATAGAATCTGGGTTCCTAACACATGTGGGGTTAAGAAGCTTCTACTTGATGAAGCTCATAAATCCCGTTATTCCATTCACCCGGGAGCGACCAAAATGTATCATGACTTGAAACAAAACTATTGGTGGCCCGGAATGAAGCGGGACACCGTGAAATACGTGGAAAAGTGTTTGACATGCCTACAAGTCAAGGCAGAACACCAAAAACCATATGGTAAACTTCAACCATTAGACATCCCGGTTTGGAAATGGGAGCAAATCACGATGGACCTATTGACCAAACTACCTAAAACAAGTCGTGGTTTTGATGCTATTTGGGTAATCGTGGATAGGTTAACTAAAAGCGCCCACTTTATTCCGATTCGTGAAACTTATACATCTGAGAAGATGTCGGAGGTATACACCAATGAAATCATAGCAAGGCATGGGGTACCGATATCCATTGTGTCAGACAGAGATACTCGGTTTACTTCGAAGTTCTGGCGTGAATTCCAAGAACAGATGGGAACTAAATTGTTCCTTAGCACTGCTTATCATCCACAAACGGATGGGCAGAGCGAAAGAACGATACAAACATTGGGTGATATGCTGCGAGCTTGCATTATTGATTTTGGGGGTAGTTGGGATGTCCATTTACCCTTGGTCGAATTCGCGTATAACAATAGCTATCACGCGAGCATTAAAATGGCCCCGTACGAGCTATTATATGGCAGAAAGTGTCGGACTCCGGTATGTTGGGGAGAAGTGGGTCCGCGAGGGCTAGCACCAACTGATATAATCCGAGCCACAAATGCGAAAATCGACATAGTTCGGGCACACTTGAAAGCGGCTCAAGACCGACAAAAGGCATACGCAGATAAAAGAAATAGGCCAATTGAGTTTCAGGTTGGCGATATGGTCATGCTAAAGGTTTCCCCATGGAAGGGTATTATTCGATTCAGAAAAAGGGGAAAGTTAAGCCCGAGATTCATTGGGCCATTTAGAATCATTGAACGAGTTGGTAAGGTAGCTTATCGACTTGAATTACCCGAAGAGTTGAGTGGGATTCATAACACATTTCACGTATCACATCTCCGGAAATGTTTGGCCGACGAGACCGCTCATGTCCACTACGATGATATCGAGGTGGATAACAGTCTCAACTATGCAGTGAAACCGATTGCGATTTTAGATCGTAAAGAGAAAAGCTTGAGGAACAAAGTGATAAATCAAGTCAAGGTTAAGTGGGACCATAGAAAAGGGTCAGACACTACTTGGGAACCCGAAGAGGAGATGCGACGTCTACACCCGACATTGTTTGATACGTAATTCGGTTTCGGGGACGAAACCCTTTTTAAGGGGGGTGGACTTGTAACACCCCGAAAATATAAGTCTTTATATAAGAATTTAAGGATTTCATAAACAAGAAATAATCATGTAGAAACATTAACCTAGTTAAAGTTTACAAGTCTTGAAAATAACCTACATTTGGTTAAAACCCTAGTATTTAAAAAGAAATGGTAGTTAAGGGACTAATCTTGCCAAAAATCAAAAGTTTAATTTTTAATAATGACAAAACTAAACCAAACACACCAAATTGGTGTGTCTGGTCGACAGAAGCAAGAAAGGGGCGACCCCCATTGTTCCAAAACCCTAAAATCACAATTTCTTGCAATTGGAGGTTCAAATCATAACCAAAACGAAATCCGAGCTTAGAATCATGTTCCTCATCGCAAGAGGATTAAGAGGTATGTAAAATTTTATGAGAATTCACTACTTGAAATCCTCATGAATCTAAGCAAACCTGAAATTTTGTTGATGCATGACAGTAATTAGTTAGATTAAAGATGATGTAGTGTCTAGGATTAAAACCTAGACAACTATATATGAAATCATGCCCTAATTCAGGAAAACTCCATGAATCCATGGATGTTAAGTTATGGGTTTTATATGTTGATGATGAATATTAGGATTTTGAGTGTAATCCTAGTATAAATTTCATTATAGGAAGTAACTTCTGTGATATTGATACTAAATGTATGCAAAATTGCTATTATGGTGAAATTTGATGTTGAATTGTAAAGTCATGAACATGTTTATGAAGGTAGAAAAAATCTGACCCCCTAGGTGTTTGTAGAAATGCCTAAGTGGGGATTTAAAAGTGAAATTTGGATAAAAACGCAGAATTTATAATGGTCCATAATGATGTGATTGTGGTCATAAAAAGGAGTTCTAAACATGTTATAAAAACTGAATATTCTAGGCAAAGAGTCCGGTTCATCTAGCGGACAAGCCGGAGGGAGTTCACGAGGAAAAGACGCGCTCTAAAAGGTATGAAATTTTATTGTTTCATCACATTATACATATTATTAGCCTTATGCGTTGCTTGGAAGGAAGGAAAGCATGAGTACCAAGAATTTCCATTATATCATGAAATCGGCTATTGCCTTAAACAAGTTATAAACATGAAAATTGAGCATCCGTAAGGTGTCTAATTTCAGCACCTAAACGGGTCAAACAAGTTCTGGAAATAAACACGAAGCATGACTTATTATATTGTGCGAATATTATTTGAAGTGTAGGCCGTGTAGCGAATACCATAGACAAACTCATAAACCTTGTTATTATTATAGAAGCTACGTTTTGGTTTGGATGCATGATCATAGTACGAAACATCAATTAGAAATCTTGCAATTTAGCGTGAATGTTAACTCCCGTTACATGCCCAATTAAGTTATAATTGAGTAATGTGATAACCGAAATACAAATACGAAGAACTAGCCCAGCCGTTTAATGATTTATGCGAAAGTATGCTGTTTCGACTCATAAAGAACCAGCAAAATCCTGCATTTTTAACAAGGGAGTTATGTGCAGAGTCTACCGTAAATTACGGTGGTACCGTAATTTACGGTGACCTGCAATTCTGTTATGGTGGATTCCTACTGGGTTACGGTAGGCCCCCAAATGTTCAGAAGCCACCGTAATTTACGGTGACACCGTAAATTACGGTGAAGCCCTGTTTGATGAAATTTATTTCTTGTTTTGAATAAGTTTTCGAATCTAATCCAATTTCGTGATCTACCATGGTTAATAATACTAATGCTTGTTAAACACGTTAGCTTTCAGGTACCCAAGTGATGGATGGTGATTAAGCATGACAATCTGAACCGAACACTCTAGCAAAACGCTTCCGCATAAGATCTTTTGTTCTAAAAACCATGTAAACTATTGTAGTTAATGTCTTGGTTATGATTTTGTAAGAATTGTACATGTTGTGGTGTCTAGTTTGGATTAAAATGATGAAAGTTTTTGTTAAGTCAATATTTTGACATTAAATGCAAGGTTTTTATGTATATAAATCTGGTTTTATAAGCTGGGTCTTACACCAAAGATTGTAGAAGCTCATGGCCAGCAAACCAGAACCAGCAACCGCAACCACCAGCTCCACAAAACCAGCAGCAGCAGCAGCAGCAACAGCGAGGCAACAGGGGATGCTTTCAGTGTGGTGCTGAAGACCATTTCAAAAGAGACTGCCCCCAGCTGAATCAAAATCAGAACAACAACAACTAAGGAAATGGGAACAACAATGGGGGTAACAACGACGGCAATGGTGCTAGGGGACGTGCCTTCGTGATTGGTCAGGGTGAGTTCCTACTTGATGACTTTTATGTTACTGTTTTATTTGATTCGGGTGCCGATACTTGTTTCGTGTCTTTCAAAGTTAGTCAAATGCTTAATCATACCCCACCACTTTTGAACACCAAGCACATAATAGAACTAGCAAACGGTAAGAGTCTAGAGGCCACACACATAGTTTAGGGATGCGATCTTATTTTTGTTGATCATACCTTTTCTATCGACCTCATTCCTATCGTTCTCCGGAATTTCGGGACGAAATTCCAAACTAACAGGGGGATGATGTAACACCCCAAGAAAAACCAGGAAACCACGCAACCTAACTAGCTTCCTCAGTGACTACGTGCTAAATTTCGGGACGAAATTTCTTTCAACTTGGGGATGATGTGACAACCCGTAACTTTGAGATAAAAACTCGTTCGTTTCATTTTTTTTTTTATTAAAACCTACGTGTTGCTAATTGATGAAATAATCACATTTTATCTGTATCACGTTGAACCGGCCCAAACCATCTGAACCATGGCACAACTCGCGTAACCCGATACCTATGAGACCCTTACCGTAACTTGATTAATATATATCAAACTAATTAAGTTGACACTAAACTTTATTATTACTAGAAGTAAAGGAAATATAAAATAATAATAATACACCTATTATTTCATGTTGCATCTATAAGCTGCCAACATTCCACGTAATTCCACTCCTTCTCTTTTGTGTTTTGTGGAGCAGCCCACACCCCAAAGATTCTCACAGCCCAAGTTTCCTTTTATTTGTGCCCAAGTTCTTGGCCCATGCTAAATCCCAACCGCCACATCCACCCTCTTTGTTATATACGTATGTGCATGTCTATTGATAGATATTCCAACCATAGAAAATTATCCAACCCTAACCTCCCTCCCAACTTCACGGCAGTCACCTCCCAACCCTACTGGCATCCATCGTCACCGCTCTTTTACCCAGCCAAAACGCAATTCGGGTCGCCGGACGTTTGTGACCGACTGTTAAACAAGTAACTGGTCTTACCGAGCAAACCAAGGTGAGTTCACACAGTCAAGGCATGGGTTCCCAGGGTGGGAATGGGTTGGATTATTTATTTGTGATTACCTAGCACATGGAACTTAGTTATATGGTCCTCGGGTGAGGAAGGGTTATTGATAAGATACAACTAGACTAATGGTACTAAATTGAACTGATCTTCGCACACACGCCAGGGTTGGCCGCGATATTATGACTAATCTTCGCACACATGCCTAGGAAGGCCGCGAACTATACTCTAAACTTCGCATACATGCCAGGGTGGCCGCGATACAAACATACCTAGTCTAGAATATTAGGGAATATTTCCCCTAATCTTCGCATACATGCCGAGAGGGCCGCGATGGAAACTAATACGAAACATGACTTAACGAACGAACATAATGCTACTCATACTACTACAATTACTGAACTGTACACTGTGAACTCGCTCAACTAGTTGTTGACTCTCTGCTGCATGCCTTGCAGGATCTTAGGTACTTATGGAGCTTGCACAAGGAGGAGCAGGTCGTTGTGGGCAATGGATCGTGAATGCTTGTTAAACGTTTATGACATTACACACTTGATACTTATGTTTGGGTTTTTACATTTATGCTTCCGCTACACTTGATTATGTTGGTCTTGAAAACACCTTTCGTATTGTTGAATAACGATTACTACTTATTTACATGTTCAATATGATTGGTGGCTTGATCCTGGTCATGTCACGCCTCCAAGCGGTGGTATTCCGCGGGTAGATTTTGGGGGTGTGACAACACGTGCTGATTCTTGATGCAAGCTTTTTCATGCTTAGCTACTTTGTATCACCCTGCATTCATTCATATTGAATTTATGTTATTAAAAGGCGATGACTTTTAGGTAATCTGATCATAATCATTATATGGAAACAAAATGAATATTGGAACAAGTTTTATTAGGGTTTTGTGTTTTTCTTAGAATCTTAGCTTTTCTTTGTGTTTGATAGTGGTTTTGTGTGTTAAGGTGACCTCAAAGGTGGTGGTGGTCTTTGAATCTTGACAGGGTCCGATGGCGGTCGAGGGAACTTGTGATAGGTGGTCAAGGGTGCCGATTATTCGATTAAGGAAGAACGATACAAATGTATTAACAAACATGTTACATCCGGTTTTATTACACTTGTTATGTATTTTAAAGCCATGCACATATGAGTCATATGACACTTTGTCACCATCTCAAATCTACATGACCTCTAGTTGGTTGGTTCACAAGTAAAATCATGTTTTTAAATAAAGTTTCCAAATAGTGAAATATATATTTTCAAGGTACGATTACCTCGCAAATGCATTAACTCTGTGTATATTAAAATACAGCATATTTATGTTTTGCGTGGCAAAGTAAAAATTTTTAAATTTTTTTTTTTTCTGAAAATGTGAATTTAACGATTAAACAACACTTAAGTAGTGATAATTACAAAAATAATAAAAAAAAAGTAAAAATTCAAAAAAGTTATGTAATAAGGGGTTTAAACTTTAAACGGGTGTTATAAATTTAGTTAAGCAAGTTAGGGGCTGACCAACTAAATGTGTTAAACTTGTCTAACATAATTACTCCAAGAACATATAAATAATAGTTAAATTTTATTTCCAGATTAAACTACACTGGTAGTGTTCGTATCAACCTATAAATACTCATGTCGTGTTTAGGTTTATATATATATATATAGGGAGCCGCTAGAATGAAAACCACCTCGAGTTGTAAGAACCGCGAGAACTACACCCCACGGAGCGCCGTTCGCCATGATTTTTTTTTACAAGTAGATGTGTGTATTATAAACACAGCCGTAAAAAATCATGGCGAACGGCGCTCCGTGGGGTGTAGTTTTTTACACCACAAGTTTGTTGAAAAAAAAAAGAAAAAAGAAAAAAAAAATAAAAACACCAAACTTGTGGTGTAAAAAACTACACCCCACGGAGCGCCGTTCGCCATGATTTTTTACGGCTGTGTTTATAATACACACATCTACTTGTAAAAAAAACTCATGGCGAACGGCGCTCCGTGGGGTGTAGTTCTCGCGGTTCTTATAACTCGGGGTGGTTTTCATTCTAGCAGCCCCTATATATATATATATATATATATATATATATATATATATATATACCCTATATAGGATAAGGATCATGTGAGAAGTGATAGGCTAGTTGAGAAACTTGAGAAGCATTCTGGACCATACATTTTTCTAAGCCTTTCGTAATATACACATATGTATAGTTTAAAATTGACTATATACATATGTGTATAACTCAATATACATATATGTATATAGTCAATTTTAAACTATACATATGTGTATATTACGAAAGGCTTAGAAAAATATGTGGTCCAGAATGCTTCTCAAGTTTCTCATATAGGGTGGACTTCTCTTAGGATCCCTACCCTATATATATATATATATATATATATATATAGAGAGAGAGAGAGAGAGAGAGAGAAAGTATAATGTACAAAATGGCTTAATCTACATTAACATACGCGACAGAATTTATAACGTGCGTAATTATTTTTTTCACCATTATAACGTGCGTGATTATCACCTCCATGCGTGATTATCACCTCCCATGCGTGATTATCACCCAAAAACTGCTCCCATGCGTTATTAGGGCTCCCATGCGTGATTATTGCCCAGATCTGATGGTTGAGCGCGTCGCATACGTGAAGTAGGATAAGGACTTTTGTATGTTAACCTTTCCCTATATATATATATATATATATATATATATATAAAATATTTCGTACATTACGGCTTAACGTACTTTACGTACAACAACGTGCGTGATTTGTTCTATAACATGCGCGATTAATGTTTTCTATATGCGTGATTATTGTGTTTCAGCATGCGTGATTTTGGATTTTTGAGTTATAACGTGCGTGATTTTAAAATGAACGTGCGTAATTACCTGTCGTACGTGATGTACGTTAAGCCATAATGTACGTTCACCTTCCTCTATATATATATATATATATATATATATATATATATATATATAGGGGAAGGTTCTATGCAGAATACAAAATATTGCGAGAACTCGCAGAACACAATGAATCACCTATTTTTTTTTTAATTCTAAAACCCTAAAAAGTAAATGAAAATGTTGCAAATGTAAGATTTATTGTTTCTTACACCATAATTCAAAACAAAATATGGAAAATTTTCACTTTTTCTATAACCTACACATATGTAGGTTATGTATAGGTTAAATTACAAACATGTATGTACGCTACATGTAGATAAAAAAACATGGTTTTTTAAGTATATATAATATACATATGAATATAAAAACATAAAATTTAAAATAACATGAAACTTAAATCCCAAAATTTAGTATTTTAGTGTTGTTCTTTTTGTTCTCGCAATAGTTAGTGTTCTGTAATGATTCTCATCATATATATATATATATATATATATATATATATATATATATATATATATATATATATATATATATATATATATATATATATATATAGGGTAGGGATCCTAAGAGAAGTCCACCCTATATGAGAAACTTGAGAAGCATTCTGGACCATACATTTTTTTAAGCCTTTCGTAATATACACATATGTATAGTTTAAAATTGACTATATACATATATGTATATTGAGTTATACACATATGTATATAGTCAATTTTAAACTATACATATGTGTATATTACGAAAGGCTTAGAAAAATGTGTGGTCCAGAATGCTTCTCAAGTTTCTCAACTAGCCTATCACTTCTCACATGATCCTTATCCTATATATATATATATATAGGGTAGGGATATGGTAAAAAGTGTCTAAAATGTAAGAAGGGTAAGAAGTGTTTTAAACCATTGGATATTTGATCTAATGGTTGAGATCAATAGGATATAAAATGTAAATTGTGTTTTAATTAGAAGGACCTTATGTAAAAATTGAAGGGCAATAGTGACTTTTCCAACATTTCAAATATGGTAACCGTTTCAAAACCACCCATCAAACTCCTAAAGATCAGCGAATTATATGTAACCGCCATCAATCTCCAAAAAAAATCAGCGAATTTCTTCATACTTTAAAACATTCCCAGATTTTTAAAACGTAATCGCAGATTCAAGTAATGGTGTTTTATCTGGAGACATTGTTGATGGCGTGGTGTTTTATCTGGAGACATTGTTCATGGCGTAGTGTTTTATAAATACAAAACATTCCCAGATTTTAAAACACCATGACTAGGATTCAAGTCATGGTGTTTTATCTGGAGACCTTGTTCATAGTGTGGTGTTTTAAACATCTATGATTCAAGTCATGGTGTTTTATCAGGAGACATTATTCATGGCGTGGTGTTTTATCAATACAAAAACATTCCCATATTTTAAAACACCATGACTATGATTCAAGTCATAGTGTTTTTACATCTGGGCAATCAAATACAAAACATTCCCAGATTTTAAAACACCATGACTAGGATTCAAGTCATGGTGTTTTATCTGGAGACCTTGTTCATAGTGTGGTGTTTTAAACATCTATGATTCAAGTCATGGTGTTTTACCAGGAGACATTATTCATGGCGTGGTGTTTTATAAATACAAAAACACCATGACGGTGAATGATTTGTGGAGACGAAAGAAATTGGTGACGATGGTCGGAGATGCAGACGATGGTCGGAGAAGATGATCTGAGAATTAATGGCGATTTTATGATGAGAATTTACGATCACCATCCTAAAAAAACTCATCAGCGGTTATTTTTTTTAGCAATTATCTAGGAAATCAATTAATTGATAAGAATGGACAATTACTAATATACCCTTTTGAATTAATTAAGATTAGGGACACTTGTCATTCTCACATTATTTCTCACACTTCTTACAAAAGTTGGACTTTGTACAGGATCCTTTACCTATATATATATATATATATATATATATTATATATATATAAAGTTAAATTTTAGTTTCATACCTTTTTTGTTTTGTTTATTTATGTTGTGGTTTGCTTGAATGCAATAGTGGGAACAAATCGACCACTCCTCCTCCGATGTTCCGACACCAATTCACCGGCAAACCACTCAAGTTTTTCAAAGTTGGTGTGGTCTCCTATCTTCTTACCACCAAACATCACAGATTCAACATTCTTTTGCTTCAGCATTTCATTAGCAATTTCTATCAAATTGCTAACACTAGGATCCGCATCAACATTCGGACCTTTGTTTGAATACACTTGGATACGAACATAGTTACTACAACGATTCTGACCGAACGACATCGCCACGGCATCATCCACCATGTCCCCCAAACAATCACCACTAATTCGAGCCATCGGTCGAGTCCAGCCTCTAGCCTTCCACCTTTTCACTTGCTCATAATCTAATTTTCCTTCAAGAGGTTGAAAGCTTCCTAGTGAAAGTACCAAAAGGTCCTCCACTCCACGAGTGTGTGGAAACTCGTGCTTGTTGTGTAGCACGTGAGTTATCGCGGCTGCGGTGGGGTTACACATTGCTAACCCCCCGTCAACCGCGATACATCTGGTTTTCCCATCCACAGACTTTATGAGAACAGGTTTGAATACTTCTGGCTCGGCTGACGTGGCACGACAGATCTCCCAGAGCCGGAAGTCGAACCTGTCCGTTTCCAAAGCGTCAGCTCGGGAAAAAACAAATGGGCCCGAGCTGGCGAGGTCATAGCAAGGGATTAAGACCGGCTTCAACGTGTCTTTTAAAGTCAAACTCCGTCCATTGACCACAAACGCTTCTTTCATTGACTTTTCAAATGCTACCGTGGCATGCCGTAAACCACCCCCGCCTCCGCCTCTACCACGAAAGATCCTTGTTAACAAACCACCACCACCACCATTATACCACCGCTTCCCTTCCTTCACCAAAAACCGCCACGTGTCCTCCGCTTTAAAAATCGGAACCGTCTTATTCTCGCTTCCAAACAACATCGCCGTGAAAACACCTCCGACACCGGTACCCGCGGCAACATCGATATAATTCACGATTCTTGCATCTGGATCACCGGATTTCTCTTTCAAAGCGTTTTCGAGGTGAGCTAATGCTTTTCCGGCGAGAATACACCGCATTCCTCCGCCATCAATCGAGAGCACACAAACTTTACCTCTCTGATCATTCATCAAATAAATAGTCGATTACTATAACTATTATGATTTCGTTTCATAACTCTTAAATAATTGTTATTTTCTACTTCTGTATTTAATTTCTGGACAAATATAGCTTTCAATTCACTTGCTATTTTTACTCAAACAACCAGAAGAATATTAGGTAATTCTCCCGCCAAGTAAGAAATAAGATATAGTTTCACTCATCTTCAAGATATTTATGTCATAGGCAGTGACAATCACCAATACTCAACCTGATTGGCCTATGACATAAATTTATGATACTTTATGTGTGTACACACACATTAATTTATGGGAAAATCACAAAAATATACATTGATCAAACGAGTATGCGAAAATAAACGTGTGATGCGTACAACGTAGTAGACGCATCACTGAAATAGATACACTTGATGCGTCTAAGGTTGACTCTTCAGGTAAGTTAATAAAAATTTGACACGTGTAAAGGATGCATCTATAAATGTAGAGGATTTGTGTAAGATGAACACTAGATGCGTCTAAAATTGTCTGATGCTTCTAAAAGTGTAGAGGATGCATCTAATATAAACATATGATGCGTGCGTCTAAAAATGTCTGATTTGTCGAAAAACGTACCATGGCTTAATTTATGTGTTTCCTTCTTTCTTTTCCACCACGATTTTTAGACGGACATAATATTTTCATACGATAGTATTTAAAAAAATACACCATAATAAAGATAATAATTTCTCTTTAATTAGAGTACGTGTTTTTTTTTAAATATTAACGTAAGAAAAAACTATGCCTGTTTAAAATCTTGATGGAAAAGTAAAAAAAAAAAAAAACGCGTAAGGTTAATGACACGCATCGAATTTTGATTGGCTTACCTGAAGAGTCTACCTTAGACGCATCTAGTGCAATTTATTTCAGTGACGTGTCTACCCTAGACGCATCCAATGTTCATTTCCGCAAATAACTTCGTTCGATGTCTAGTTTTGTGATTTTCCATTAATTTATACACACTTTAAATTCAGAAACAACTTTAAGTAGAAAGTTATAATCTAATCTAAATATTAATAAAAGACTACAAATAATGCCATATGACATTCTTTCCTTCAATCTCATAAATTTTATTGATATTTATATTAATATTAATAACCAATATATAATATTACTTATCTTTATCTTTATCCTTATCTTTATTTTAATATTAATAAATACAATTAATATTTAATAATATTATAAATATCTAAATCTAATATCTAATAAATTATTAATATCTCTTAAACTAATATGAAAATAATTAATTCATAAATATTAAACTAATTAAAGAATAATAAATAATTTGAAATCATATCGGTGTACTATGCAGATAATAAATAAGTATTTAACCATTAACTAGAGTTTACTCTATTAATATAATAGTTTATTCAAGTTTTACAAAAATAATATTTTTATTTTTTTTTAATTTATGTTGTTTTACCTCATGTATAGGTTTTTTTTTTCTTTTTTCATTTCTAACCCAAAACTTTTACTTTTTTTTTTTTTTTTTTTGCAATTTAGAATCTTTGCTTTTTACTTTTAACCTTAAGTTTTTTATCTTTTGCAATTTAATCCCAACTTTTTTTATTTTTTAATTTTGGTCCACCATACTTTTCATCATTCCCAAGTTTTCGTTTCATTCTAAATTTTGTGAGTTAATGCACTGCAACGTGCGTGTATGGTTCAACATTTTTTCGTGTATTTTTTCCTGTTTGGCCCGTCACAACAAATCAATATTTCTCCATTTGCCAAGTTCCTCGCAACACACGAGTCCTCGATTGACTTAGTTATTTTTTCTATGTTCTATGTTTCAGTTTAACTTCTCTGCAACGAGTGTGCGTGATTCAAATATTTTATGTCTGCTTTTTGCTCGCCTTTATTTTTTTCCGTTTTTATTTATTTTGTTTTTACGAGCTTTTCCAATGTTAGTGATCGCTGATAGTGGTATACCATTGGTACTATTTGACACAGTTTTACGACAACCACTGCAACACGGGGGCTTAATCTAGTAATCATATAAACACTTATAAAATTGACTTTAACTATAATTAAATTCAGAAGTAACTTTAAGTAGAAAGTTATTATAATCATATAAACACTTATAAAATTGACTTTAACTATAACAATACATAAACACATAAAAAGATTATGTAACAGGTTGTCTCACTCTTTTTGTAACACACGTTATATTTGTGCACCACCACGTATAAACATATTATGTTACTCCCTTATGTTTTTATTCCATAATCTGGTTTTGTTTAGAATTGAACGCGGACATGTTACATCTTCATTAAAGTAATTTTAACTACCCACTAATGACTAATGCATGAAATAAAAATATAATAAGTGCTGAACTATGAGTAAAGCTGACCGTATCAAAAGATTTGAAATATATGTTTTTTTAACGGTCAAGGGTTCCGGGGAAAACACGTCCGTCCGAAGGCCCACTGCTGTAAAGCCTGATTCGGCTCGGTTTTGGATCGACGACCTCCAGAGAGACCTAGTGTCACACCCCAACCGATGGCGGAATCATCGGGGCATGGCACTGAGCGAAACAAATTGTCCAGAAGTTTCCATAACAATTATCAATACTATTCAATTAAATAATACGTCTCATACCGTATCTCAAACAGCAAACCAATTATTACAGATAAAATCCAGGCAAATGTTTCTGTTCCGACAACTCAGATTTTAAATACAGCAATTGTTTATCTGCTTCTAGAGACCCATAACTAGACCACTACCGACAACTATTTGTTGGGCTCTAGAGCTTTATTCTAGCCTCGCTTTCCTACAAGATAAGCATCTTAAACACCGATCACATACGTTAAAATAAATTCAATACATAAAATGTAAAGGTGAGCATACAAGTTTGATAATAGCATAATAGCATAACCAACACGTATACAGAGGAAAACGAAGCGTGTTAATTATCGATGATGTGCTAAAAGTGGTTAAATAAAAACTACTTAAATTAACCTAATCTAGACACTCTAAGCTTTAAATTTATAAACTTAGACTCGATCTAAAACTAAACCACGCAACCAGCAAGTGTACCGATCAATGCAGTATAGCTACAGTAAGTCCGAGTATCGAACCCACGAGACTCTCTAATTACGCTAATTAGCCTCTATCTAGACCTAAACTGACACAGACTCTAACTGTTTAATTGGTTGGGGAGGGGGGGTTACTGAAAAAACTAAGGAAATCTATTTAAACTAATTAATTAACTAAAACTAGACTAAATACGAAAGAAAACAAAGACGATTCTTATATGAGAGACGAGACCACCTAGACTAGAATCCTGGATTGACTTTAAAGAATTACCATTTAAGTTAAGTGCATGAATTATGGAACCGGGATCTTAAGGTACTAAACCTATTAAGAACCAACTAAGCCCCTCGACCCTTCTCAAGGAGAAACCTGTGGAACTACCTATGCTGTTAATCCTACCAGTTATTAGACGCCTTCCTAATTGTCTAATTATTGTGTAAGTACCCTAATGTTGACCTACTCTTTTCCAATCATAGATCTAGGGTAGTTTGAATTAATTAACTTGACTTGATAGACTAATAAAACTGACGGGGCAACTAAGACACAACCTTTTCCAAGAACTATCTAAAGCAATTCGTCGGGTAAGACCTACCAATAACCCCTCACTTTTCAGGTATTAGGACTAGCAGAACACTAAAACCTAGCAAATTACTAACAATTACTTCTAGAGGTTATCGGCCGATTCTTCCTAAAGAATTAAGATCTATTACGTGATATAGACACTCACCAAGATCAAAACCCTAACAACTCTGTATTGTGATATAGACCGTCACTAAGAATCATAAGAAGCAAATGACAATAATAAACCAAGTTAAAGTACACATGTACATCAAATCAATAAAACAAACTCTTTACTAAACACAATCAATCCATAAAATTCATGCAATTAACAAGAACGGTAAAAACTTCATTTTAATCCATTCATCAAATCTAGGTGGCTTAAATGTTAGCCAATAATCATAACTTTAAAAGCAAATAAACAAGGTTTAAAACAAGAATTCATCGACAACGAGCGGAGAAAAATAGAAAACTAAAGAAATCGAGTATAAAAACCCGTTTATTCCTTGCTCTCCAAGCTTCTCGCTCGATCCCGTAGATTCCGTAACCTTCAAAAGTTGCTTCACAATTCGTCCCAGTTGATATCTCCGATCGTCTCCTCTCTGATCTGCTCTTAGCCTCCTTTTTTAATCGACGCGTCTGACTTTCTTTTAACTCCTCTACCTTAAAATAATATGGCCGCCTCCTTTAATTCGTTCCCCAAAACATGGGCTTCGGCCCAACCAGCAAAATAGCGGCCTCCCTTAGCTGCATATGTATGCATATATTCCCTTTTGTTTCTTTCTTCTAATATGAAACACCCTTCAACGATTTAATAATTGCAGTAGTTTTCCTTTTGCGAATTCCCTTTAATACACCAAAATTCACTATTCTATTGGACATAATCACCTCTCACGGCCCAGCTCCTTCTCTAATAAATTATCTTAGCCAACCAAAGAGAAATATATATATATATATATATATGTGTGGCAGTTTTCTAATAGCTGATTTAGAGATAGCGGGCTCGGCTCACTCAAGAAAAAATGCTAATTTTTATTCGGTCTCTGGCATCTCACTCTACCCAACTGGCTGGTTATTTCCATATTACTCGTTTTCGCTCCATTTGCACCAGGACCTAGCAAAACACAAAACAATATAATATAATACTAAAAGCTAAAAAGAACAAATAAAAACTATACAAAAATTATACAATTTACATGGGACAAATATGTGTATTTTACCCCACATCAATCGACATGGATCTATCGTTACCAACGACTGCGGGTTCACTGCCCGAGACAGTTCGCAATACATGATTACCACCATAATCCATGCAAGTAATTGGCCTTAACCCCCGTGTGAACGGGTGCTGAGTCCAAACTATAATACTATCGCCGTTAAGGCAGGTAGACATCATTCCACGTGTAAACATAACAACAAGCATTCATTTAGTCACGTAATACATGCGGTAACCGTTAGCGTTTAAAGTAATTGCGTAGTGTGTTCGATTGTGATTTAGAATAAGTAACGTATGTAACACCCAAAAGTGCTAAAGCAAAAGGGGTTCGAGTATACTCACAGCGGTTGATGGATTGAAGGGAGCGCTTGAGAGTAGGGTTAGCCTGAATAGTTCGATAGCATAATGATAAGCAACGCGTAAAACGGAAACAAGTGTTGGAGTCTCGGACAACAGGTCGATCGGATGTCGGACGGCTTGACCGTTCGGACAGCTGTCCGGTCGGTCGGTAGGCCGATCGGATGGCTGTTCGAGTGGATTGTTTCTTCCTTTGAGTAAGATGTGTTTGTGTATGATGGTTTGTCTTTTGAAGTTTTCGTTGTAGCATTTGAAAACATTGAAGCATCTTTACCTTTCAGGTCGGTCGATCAAACGGTCGTTCGATCGGCCGACAACCCGATCGGCTAGGTACTTCAGCAAGCAAGTCCTTAGCAGGGTGTCACCTGATCGGACGGCTGTTCGATCGGGTGGCACTCCAAATGCGTTGAACATGTTGAAAATCGATTAAGTGTTGAAGCATAGTATCTCATGATTTAAAGAGTAATTCAATCGGGCGGTAGTCCGATCAAACAGAAGTTCGTTCAATACTAGGCTTCAAAATAAATTAGGTGTGGGACCTTGTGCTAGCCGATCGGCTGGCCGGTCGATCGGCTGACTGTCATCGGACAGCAGTCCGATCGGACTGACAGCAGTCCGATCGGTCAGCATCCTGACCTGGACGACTTGTTCGTCTAACACTTGGCTGTTCTGATTTCTGTCGTTTTATTGAGGTATTTTGAGAACGAGTTGAACAATAGAAAAAATATACTCGTCTTTACTTGGTTCTCCTGATCGGACAGGAATCACCCAACCCGGTCAGTGAACTGTTTGAGACGGTTGTTTAATGTTGAACCCGAAATCGGTGAACCTCGTGGATAGAATCCGGATCTGGAACCATGCAGCCACCAAGTTGATTAGCAAGTCGGCTCAAGCTCCGTTTCTATCGGTTTGAAGGCATTGAGTGTAAAAGAGTTGAAAGAAAGTTGGAAAGCCATCTTTCAATCCTTTTCACCGTGTATATGTTTAGATCTATAACAGATCTTTGTTTGTTTATGTGGACATTGGCTAGATCCAAGTTATTCTTGGTGGATTAAGGCCAAAACATGAAGTTCTTCAAGAGCACCATGATGACATCATCCTAGAACACTTGAATCTTGATGTTTTCACGGTTAAAAGTTAAGATTTGAAAGATAGAAAGGTGTAGGAGCGCGTGTGTAGATCAAGAAAGTACAAGATTTAGGATGAAATTTTACCGAAATCGAGAGAAATCTAAGGAAAGGATGAGCTAAGCGTGTTGGTCGGACAGAGGTTTCCAAAAGTAGAAAAGATGACAATGACAGGGGTATTTATAGGATGCCAAATGGGGAAAGAGCTAGCCGATCGGTCAGGCAGCACGATCGGACAGCCTGTCCGATCGAACAGCAGTCCGATCGGCTAGCTGTTCGATCGGCTGGCAGCCTGATCGTTCAGCTGCCTGATTCGAGTGTTCGGTGCGACGATTTTTGATATTTCGATTTCAATTGAGGACGATGCGAGTACGATAAAGTTTCCTACTCAAATTACTTTTAATCCCAACTACTATATCAACATACAAGCATCTATATCTTGCACTATCCCTTCTCCACCAATTATCATGATTCGATTTTGATTGAGTCGTTTGAGTTTTGAGTTTCGATTCGATTGATTACCACACATAACTTAAAGTAAACACGCACAAGTAACACATAAGGCACACACACACGTATAATACCACCAAAGTTGCACAATTCGAGGTTCGAGTTTGATGATGATTTGATTAACTTGATTATTGGTTAACTGACTTTATCGCATTGTTACTTCCTATTATTCACAGCCGTAAAGCGTTTCGTAGTGATAAACATTCGATTACTTCGATTTTAATAATTACTCCACATAATACAACCAACGTACACACATAAAAATAGACTAACTATAGTCAAAGAAGTCAAAACTGTCACACCCCCAAAATCCACCTGCGGAGTATCACCGCTTGGGAGCGTGACTGACCAGGATCAAGCCACCAATTATATAGAACAATGTATATAGTAAAAGTAATTGTATTTAAACCAAAGCAATCCATATGAAAGGTGTTCCAAAACATAAGTGTAATAACAAAGTTTAGCGGAAGCAATTGAGTAAAAGCCCAATGTAAATAAAGTATGTAAAGTCATAGAGTTTAATCAAAGCAATCACGATCCTTGTCCACAACGACCGCGCCTCCCCATGCAAGCTCCATGTATACCTAACGACCTGCAAGGCATGTAACAGAGAGTCAACAACTAGTTGAGCGAGTTCACAGAAAGTAAGTGCGTAATAGTAAGTTCGTTTGTAACGTGTGGCTCTACTGGGCCGATAGTATGTTCTATTGGTGGGGGCTTCCCATGTTGCATATACACTAGACTATTTGTAACCATAAGTGTTCTTCTCACCGAGAACAGTAGTGCGTACAAAGTTTACGTAGGTATTACGTAAGTGCCCTTCACAACCGAGGACAGGGGTACGCGGGGGTTTACGTAGGATTTACGTAAGTGCCTGACACAACCGAGGAAGTAGTAAGTATAAGTTCACGTAGGTTTTACGTGAGTGTCCTTCGCAACCTAGGGACAGTGATGAATACAAGTATACGTAGGTTTTACGTATGTGTCCTGCACATCCGAGGACGATGGTAGATAGTCTAGTAACAGTGTAAGTACAAATATATTCCTTCAATCCCATTCCCAACCTCGGGAATCCCATGCCTTGGTAAGGGTGTGAACTCACCTTGGTTTGCTAGGTATGTTATTGCTTCTAATGTAAATAAATGATTAGGTCCGTTACACACGACCTAGGGTACATTGCATATAAACTCGATGTAAGTATCTACATTCAATTAGGGTTTTCAATTCCTTAATGTTCTAACAGATCAGCATGGCATAGATTGCATATACGTACAATAACATGCAGTGACATGACATACAGTATCACATAATCACATACAGTAGCATACAATAGCGTGTTGTTCCTCACACAGGGTTCTGAACTTGGCATCAATATAAACTTAGTCTTTTCAAACATTTACAGAACTCAGAACATGTAACATTACTAAAATTCGGATCATGTGTGCATACATTAAAACTCGGACAAGGCAAACATCCCTAGCTAAAGGTTGGACCATGTTGTGCTTCTCAAAAAGTCGGACTAGGTTAATAATCACGAAACCCTGATTATACTAGTCACAAAAAGTCGGACCATACTACCCTTGACAAAAGTCGGATCCCCCTTGTGATGTGTATAATATTCGGACCTTCCCTTGTCTCTTTAAAAGTCGGACAAGCCTATCCCTTTATAAACTTCGGACAACCCCAAACCAACATAAGTTCGGACATAACACTCCCTTAAAAGTTGGACCATGTCTCTTAACATAGAAAAGTCGGACAATTACAAACCTTACAAAAAATTCGGACAACACTATAACAAGCAAAACTCGGACAAGATAACATCACAAAGGTCGGACTCCCTTGTGTTACCCAAAAGTCGGACAAGGTTAAACATCACTTAAAAATTCGGACTTATCCCTTCCATATAAAAGTCGGACATATACCATAACCAAAACTCGGACCTCTTTGTTGTCTATATAAAAATTCGGACCTTTATGTTTACAATTAAACTCGGACTAACATAACACCTCAAGCTCGGACCTCATATATTATTCAAGAAAGTCGGACTAGTATTCATCATAACAAACTCGGATCTAATGCTTTCATTACAAAACTCAGACAAAACATATTTACAAACTTCGGGCCCTTTATATCATTCATAAAGTTCGGACTAGGGTAAAACTCAGAGTTATCAGTCAAGCGTGAATTCCAAAACCAGTTTACAGGATCAATGGAACAGTTACATACTACGATCAAAACCCTAATTTCATACACTGGCCATTGTTGTAATCCAATTATCAATCACAATTCTAACATGTCATGTATCTTGACATCAGGCAAACGATTACACAACTAAACAACATCATTTCACAATAATCAGAATTCAATCAATAATCACAGAACTATTATGTGAAGAACTAGGGTTTACATGAATCACATAATCAAGAATTAATAACAACAACAATCATTAAACAATTACCTTGGATTGATTCTAGATAGAAAGAGGAATCAAGAGTGATGAATTGAGAGCTTGTGCCAAGAGGATGATTGTAGAGAGAATTGTAGAGGAATGGTGAAAGTACGTATGATGATTGTGTGAATGATTAGTGAAGGAGATTAGGGTTAAGAGTCATTAAAATTTCACTAACTACTCTACTCATCCCTAAGTATTATCTTTTACATAAAACACCCATCACAATATAATTTACAGTTTCATCACCAAGTTCATGTATTTGTCAAATCTTTAACATATAACCATGCATAACACAATACACTTTATTGAATCAAAACGTATATAGTTTCATAGCAAACTAATTATGCAAGTAAACAACTAAGCAAACAGTGAACGTGCAATAAATGCGAAAGTGGAATCTCGGAAACTCGAGTTGTCACATTATCCCCAATTTAAAGGAAATCTTTATGAAATTTAGCATGCGGTTACTGAGGAAGCTAGGTAAGTTGTATCGTTTACTGGTTTTCCTGGGGTGTCACATCATCCCCCCGTTGATTTGGAATTTCGTCCCGAAATTCTGCAGTAGTAGCTTCGGCCTCAGTAGTGGTTGCACGGTTTTCGAATAACTGGGGATACTTGAGTTTCATTTGGTCTTCTCGTTCCCAGGTAAACTCTGGGCCACGACGGGAGTTCCAACGAACTCGAACAAGAGGTATTCTAGTGTGCTTGAGGACCTTAACATCCCGGTCTGTGATTTCAACTGGTTCCTCGACGAACTGCAACCGCTCGTCGATAGTGAGTTCCTTCAAAGGAACTATAAGGGTCTCATCTGACAGACATTTCTTCAGATTCGACACGTGGAAAACATTGTGAACTGCACCGAGTTCAGCTGGTAGGTTCAGTTTGTAGGCCACTTTGCCTATTTTCTCGATGATTTCGAACGGTCCAACATACCGCGGATTGAGCTTGCCTCTTTTACCAAAACGAACCACACCCTTCCAGGGTGAGACTTTGAGTAGCACTCGATCCCCAACTTGGAACTCGAGCGGTTTCCTGCGCTTATCAGCGTAACTTTTCTGGCGATCACGAGCTGCCGCCATGCGTTGTCGTATCTGTGCTATTCGTTCAGTAGCATCAACTACAAGTTCTAGACCTGTGATTTGACTATCCCCCACCTCTGCCCAATAGAGAGGTGACCGGCATTTACGTCCGTACAATGCCTCGAATGGAGTGGCTTGAATGCTGGTGTGGTAACTGTTATTGTACGAAAACTCCACTAAAGGGAGATGCTTTTCCCAGCTGTTACCAAAATCGATAACACATGCCCGAAGCATGTCTTCTAAGGTTTGAATCGTGCGCTCAGACTGCCCATCCGTATGAGGGTGATAAGCTGTGCTCATATCTAATCGAGAGCCAAAAGATTTGTGCATTGCTTTTCACAGTTCTGAAGTGAATCGTGCATCCCGATCCGAAATAATGGAGGTTGGCACTCCGTGCCTTGAAACAACTTCCTTAAGATATATGTCTGCGAGAGTGGAGAACTTATCCATTTCCTTAATAGCTAGGAAGTGAGCAGACTTTGTGAGTCGATCCACGATCATCCAAATGGTATCATTCCCACGCTGGGATCTAGGCAGGCCAGTAACAAAATCCATGGAAATTTCCTCCCATTTCCACTGTGGTATCTTAGGTTGCAGAAGTAGGCCTGATGGTTTCTGATATTCAACTTTGACCCTTGCACAGGTCAAACATTTGCTGACGTACGTTGCGATGAGAGCTTTCATGCTTGGCCACCAATACGTAGTTTTAAGATCGTGGTACATCTTATCCGAACCAGGATGTACCGAGTAGCGAGACTTGTGCGCTTCATCCATCACAAGTTCTCGTAAACCGCCATATAGTGGGACCCAAATACGCCCCGTTACATAGTAGGCGCCGTCTTCCTTTTGTTCTAATCGCTGCCTTGAACCGCGTAAGGCTTCAGCCTTGACATTTTCTGGTTTCAATGCTTCTACCTGAGCATCTCGTATCTGATCAGGAAGACTAGACTGAATAGTAAGCTGCAAGGCTCGTACACGCCTAGGTACAGTATCCTTCCGACTGAGGGCATCAGCCACAACGTTGGCTTTGCCTGGATGGTACTTGATGGCACATACGTAATCATTCAACAGCTCGACCCATCGTCGTTGACGCATGTTCAATTCATTCTGCTTGAAGATATGCTCGTGATTCCTGTGATCGGTGTAGATAGTGCACTTGGTACCGTATAGGTAGTGTCGCCGTATCTTAAGCGCGAAAACAATAGCTCCCAGCTCTAAATCGTGCGTCGTGTAATTCCGTTCGTGAATCTTGAGTTGGCGTGAAGCATAAGCAATAACTTTATCCCGCTGCATCAATACACAACCAAGCCCCTGTATCGATGCGTCACAATAGACCACAAAATCGTCCGTGCCCTCTGGCAATGAGAGGATAGTGCACTGCAAAGTCTATCCTTTAAGTGTTGAAAAGCTGTTTCCTGAGGATTACCCCAACGATAAGTGACACCCTTCTGTGTCAGTAGAGTAAGCGGTTGCGCAATCTTTGAGAAGTCTTTAATGAATCGCATGTAGTAACCCGCCAAACCCAAGAATTGGCGTATTTCTGTTGGTGTACGCGGTGCAGGCCAGTTCCTGATCGAATCTACCTTGGATGGATCAACATGAATCCCATCCTTGTTCACCACATGGCCTAGGAAGTGGACTTCACGAAGCAGAAGTCGCATTTTGAAAACTTGGCGTACAGCTGTTCCTTTCGAAGAAGTTCCAAGATAAGACGCAGATGCTGCTCGTGTTCCTCCAGACTATTGGAGTAGATTAGAATGTCGTCGATGAAAACAATCACAAACTTGCCTAGATAGGGTTTGCACACCCTGTTCATAAGATCCATGAAAACTGCAGGCGCGTTCGTTAGCCCGAATGGCATGACTAGAAACTCGTAATGGCCGTAGCGAGTTCTGAATGCTGTCTTAGAGACGTCCTCATCCCGGACTCTCAGCTGATGATAACCTGACCTCAGATCAATCTTGGAGTAGTAGCTCGACCCTTGCAACTGGTCGAATAAGTCGTCAATACGTGGAAGAGGGTAGCGATTCTTCACTGTGACTTTGTTCAGTTCGCGGTAATCTATGCACATTCTGAATTTACCGTCTTTCTTCTTCACAAATAATACTGGTGCTCCCCAAGGCGAAGAGCTAGGACGAATAAAGCCCTTATCCAAGAGCTCTTGCAGTTGCTTTGACAGTTCTTCCAGTTCAGTTGGAGCTAAGCGATACGGTGCGCGGGCTATTGGTGCTGCCCCTGGAGCTAGCTCGATTTGAAACTCGACCTGGCGATGAGGCGGTAGACCAGGTAAATCTTCAGGAAACACTTGAGGAAATTCGCGTACAACTGGGATATCCTCTATTCTTTTCTCTTTCGTTGATGCATCACTAACAAGTGCCAAAATGGCAGTGTGACCCTTTCGTAAACATTTCTGAGCCTTCAGGAAGGAGATGATGCCAACCACAGCACCACTCTTGTCGCCTTGAACCTCGAGAGGTTCTTTACCAGAACGGGGAATACGAATGATCTTCTCTTTACATAGGATCTCTGCTTGCTGCTTGGATAACCAATCCATACCCACGACGATGTCAAAACTACCCAGAACTATAGGAATGAGGTCGATAGAGAAAGTCTGACCAGCAAGGATAAGAGTACAACCCTAAACTACGTGTGTGGCCTCTAGATTTTTACCATTAGCTAACTCTACGACATGTTTGGTGTTTAAGGGAGTTGGTGCATGTTTTAACATTTGGCTGACTTTAAGAGACACATAACTTGTATCCGCACCCGAATCAAACAATACAGTAACAAAAAAGTCGTCAAGAAGAAACTTACCCATGACTACGTTGGGATCGTTCCTGGCATCACCCTGCCCAAACACAAACATACGACCCCGAGCCTCGTTGCCGTTGTTGTTGTTTCCCCCGTTGTTGTTATTCCCATTGCCCTGGTTGTTGTTGTTGTTGTTGTTCTGGTTTTGGTTCAACTGAGGGCAGTGTCTTTTGAAGTGACCTTCAGCGCCACAATTAAAACATCCCTTGTTGCCCTGTTGCTGATTCTGCTGTGGTTGGTGCTGTTGCTGATTTTGATTCGCAGGCCGCGGGCTCCTACAATCCTTGGCCTCATGGCCCATCTTGAGGTACCTCCGACAGCGACCCTTGTTGCACTGGCCACTCTGTTACAGTTGTTACACTTTGGGAGGTTCCCTCGATAGCCACCCTGCCTGTTACTGCCCGAAGATTGCTGACTAGGGCTCTGATAGTTGTCAGTCTTTCGCTGCTGAACTTGGGACTGAACTGAAGCTGAACCTTTGCTGGAACCCCCCTCCCATTTTCTCTTGTTGTCACTGGGGGTAGCAGGAGTAGCAGAAGCGGTAACGGTAGTAGTAGCGATACGCTTAGGCAGCCTGTCTTGTTCCACTGCCTGATCCGTGAGGCGATGAGCGAGGCGCTGAATATCCTGGATGTTAGCAAGGTTGGCCGATGTCACGTGGCTTTGAATTTCTGGTGCCAACCCCTTGAGATACAACTCGATGCGTCTGATAGGAGGGTCCACCATAGTTGGACACAGAACGGCCAGCTCATTTGACCTTTTAGTATAAGCCTCGATCTCCGACCTCGTCATTTTCAAATTGAAGAACTCAACCTATAACTTGTGGATGTCATCTCATGAGCAATACTCTCGCTTAATCAGCTCTTTGAAATCATTCCAGGGAGTGGCGTTAGCAGCTGCCAATCCCAAAAGTTGAACTTGCGCATTCCACCAAGTCAGCGCAATTCCTTCCAGTGTGCCAGTGGCGTACTTGACCCTGCGAGCCTCAGGGCATTCACACATTTCAAACACCGACTCGAGCTTTTCAAACCAATGGAGGAGTCCCACTGCTCCCTCCGTGCCACTGAACGTGCTTGGACGACAGTCCATGAAATTCTTGAACGTGCAAACAGGTTGTGGAGCGTGTTGACCTAATGTAAGAATAGGACAAGGTTAAACACAAGAGTTGGTTTAGGGATGTAGGATCTAAAGATCCTAGTATGAGTTACGACTGCAGGGTATACGTCCTGCGTTTGCAGCTGCAAGTGCCGCAGCAACTTGTTCGTTGATAAGAGCCGTCAACTGGGCTTGAGTCAAGTTAATACGTCCGGCCATTGATCTTCACATCAAAGGCAACATAAGTGAGAAAGGTTCGCGAATAGTGCGATGACAAAAGAGTGTAAGCACACAAGTGTTCTCAAGCAATAACAAATAGTGAGCAATGTAATCTAAGCATACCACGAGCAAAGTTCTATGTAATTCTAGCATGTAGGCAATAAACCTAAACCTTATTACCTAGGATGTTGAGTCTTGCACGTGGAGCGAGGCGTCGTTGTGGATCGTTGAGCACTGTACTGGTTATAGTCTGGTTTTAATAAAAACGTTTTCCCCATATTAAAACCGAGTTCTCTATAACCAATGGCTCTGATACTAATCTGTCACACCCCCAAAATCCACCTGCAGAGTATCATCGCTTGGGAGCATGACTGACCAGGATCAAGCCACCAATCATATAGAACAATGTATATAGTAAAAGTAATTGTATTTAAACCAAACCAATCCATATGAAAGGTGTTCCAAAACATAAGTGTAATAACAAAGTTTAGCGGAAGCAATTGAGTAAAAGCCCAATGTAAATAAAGTATGTAAAGTCATAGAGTTTAATCAAAGCAATCACGATCCTTGTCCACAATGACCGCGCCTCCCCATGCAAGCTCCATGTATACCTAACGACCTGCAAGGCATGTAACAGAGAGTCAACAACTAGTTGAGCGAGTTCACAGAAAGTAAGTGCGTAATAGTAAGTTTGTTTGTAACGTGTGGCTCTACTGGGCCGATAGTATGTTCTATTGGTGGGGGCTTCCCATGTTGCATATACACTAGACTATTTGTAACCATAAGTGTTCTTCTCACCGAGAACTGTAGTGCGTACAAAGTTTACGTAGGTATTACGTAAGTGCCCTTCACAACCGAGGACAGGGGTACGCGGGGGTTTACGTAGGTTTTACGTAAGTTCCTGACACAACCGAGGCAGTAGTGAGTATAAGTTCACGTAGGTTTTATGTGAGTGTCCTTCGCAACCTGAGGACAGTGATGAATACAAGTATACGTAGGTTTTACGTATGTATCCTGCACATCCGAGGACGATGGTAGATAGTCTAGTAATAGTGTAAGTACAAATCTATTCCTTCAATCCCATTCCCAACCCCGGGAATCCCATGCCTTGGTAAGGGTGTGAACTCACCTTGGTTTGCTCTGTATGTTATTGCTTCTAATGTAAATAAATGATTAGGTCCGTTACACACGACCTAGGGTACATTGCACATAAACTCGATGTAAGTATCTACATTCAATTAGGGTTTTCAATTCCTTAATGTTCTAACACATCAGCATGGCATAGATTGCATATACGTACAATAACATGCAGTGACATGACATACAGTATCACATAATCACATACAGTAGCATACAATAGCGTGTTGTTCCTCACACAGGGTTATGAACTTGGCATCAATATAAACTCAGTCTTTTCAAACATTTACATAACTCAGAACATGTAACATTACTAAAATTCGGATCATGTGTGCATACATTAAAACTCGGACAAGGCAAACATCCCTAGCTAAAGGTCGGACCATGTTGTGCTTCTCAAAAAGTCGGACTAGGTTAATAATCATGAAACCCTGATTATACTAGTCACAAAAAGTCGAACCATACTACCCTTGACAAAAGTCGAATCCCCCTTGTGATGTGCATAATATTCGGACCTTCCCTTGTCTCTTTAAAAGTCGGACAAGCCTATCCCCTTATAAACTTCGGACAACCCCAAACCAACATAAGTTCGGACATAACACTCCCTTAAAAGTCGGACCATGTCTCTTAACATAGAAAAGTCGGACAATTACAACCCTTACAAAAAATTCGGACAACACTATAACAAGCAAAACTCGGACAAGATAACATCACAAAGGTCGGACTCCCTTGTGTTACCCAAAAGTCGGACAAGGTTAAACATCACTTAAAAATTCGGACTCATCCCTTCCATATAAAAGTCGGACATATACCATAACCAAAACTCGGACCCCTTTGTTGTCTATATAAAAATTCGGACCTTTATGTTTACAATTAAACTCGGACTAACATAACACCTCAAGCTCGGACCTCATATATTATTCAAGAAAGTCGGACTAGTATTCATCATAACAAACTCGGATCCTTTATATCATTCATAAAGTTCGGACTAGGGTAAAACTCAAAGTTATCAGTCAAGCGTGAATTCCAAAACCAGTTTACAGGATCAATGGAACAGTTACATACTACGATCAAAACCCTAATTTCATAAACTGGCCATTGTTGTAATCCAATTATCAATCACAATTCAAACATATCATGTATCTTGACATCAGGCAAACGATTACACAAATAAACAACATCATTTCACAATAATCAGAATTCAATCAATAATCACAGAACTATTATGTGAAGAACTAGGGTTTACATGAATCACATAATCAAGAATTAATAACAACAACAATCATTAAACAATTACCTTGGATTGATTCTAGATAGAAAGAGGAATCAAGAGTGATGAATTGAGAGCTTGTGCCAAGAGGATGATTGTAGAGAGAATTGTAGAGGAATGGTGAAAGTACGTATGATGATTGTGTGAATGATTAGTGAAGGAGATTAGGGTTAAGAGTGATTAAAATTTCACTAACTACTCTACTCACCCCTAAGTATTATCTTTTACATAAAACACCCATCACAATATAATTTACAGTTTCATCACCAAGTTCATGTATTTTTCAAATCTTTAACATATAACCATGCACAACACAATACACTTTATTGAATCAAAACGTATACAGTTTCATAGCAAACTAATTGTGCAAGTAAACAACTAAACAAACAGTGAACGTGCAATAAATGCGAAAGTGGAATCTTGGAAACTCGAGTTGTCACAAAAACAGTAGTTGAACAAGGAGTTACAGATCGCAATTAGCGATCTTTTCCTCCTTTGACTTCAATCTTGACTTTGACTTTGACTTTTGAGAACACAGGGTGTTACACCTAGTTCTAAACTTCATAGTTACCACCAATGTCTTTCAAAGTGATGCTAGTGGGAGTTGAACTTGGGACCACAAGAAGAGAAATCAAGTGACTAACCACTAGACCAACTTGTCTGGACTGAAATATATGTTTTTAATTTGAGAATTTACAACATAATGATATATAATGAAAAACTAATTTGCTATTATAATAACTATACCAATAAACAACGAATTATAATGTCATATTCTCAATGCTATTAATACAAGATACGTAACTTTTTTACGTAACATAAATTAGTTTGTACATAACAAATATGCCATGATGTGTTTATACGATATATGTGGATTAAATTATTGTATGAGAAAAATGCCCGGATAGTCCGTGTGGTTACGCCTTTTTTCACCTATTGTCCCCAATTTTCTAAAACTACCTGAATAGTCCCCAAGTTTTCATTTTTTGTTCCCGGATAGTCCCTGGGTCTAACTTCAGTTACTTTTCTCTGTTAAAATGATGTGAAATGACAAAAATACCCTTACCTTAAAAGGCCAAACCATAGGGACTATCCGGGCATCTTCTTCATTTTTATTTATAAAACCCCACCACCACACTTCATCTTCAACCTCCACCCACCATCACCCTCCTCCACCCTCCACCATCGCCGCCGACATCATCTTCTCTCTAGTTATGTTGATGCTGCTGCTACTATTGTTGTTTCATTTGAAAAGGCTATGACGATGGAAATTATATCGAGCAAAATCGGAATTTACAGATCTGACCCATATCTTGGCTAGGCAACTCGGACAATATGTATTTGATACATGCTACTGTGATTGCAGCCATGGCGGATTTCGACAGTAAATTCCGATGATAATATATTTGAGCCTCAGAACCTTTATCGTTGGAGATACAACTCTGTATAAGAACATTTATCTACCTAGAGGTAAACATTTCGTTTTTTTAATCCCATTCCGGTTGAGGTTGAAATGGTTTCGATTTGGGTCAACAATGGTCAAAACTGGTGTTTGGTAAAACTAGTTTACAGGTGGAAAAGGATCAGTTCGGTTTAAATCTAGTTCTAGATATTAATTGGTGTCAAGGGAGAAAGGGGACCAGTTTCATCAAACCTGAATCATATTCGGTTTCGGGTCAGGTCAAAACTGGTTCCAGTTCACAAACCGGTTTTCTGTTCACCTCTATATTTATAATAACCATCTTGAAAAATGAGATGAGGTGTTATGTTGTGTTATTCTCATGTGAATTGAGACTAGGGTGAGAATGCGATTGAGGAGGTTTCTGTGCCATTTGATGATGGTGATGGTGGAGGTTGTGGTAGTAGCAATATTTTGTAAACTTGTTTAAAGGCTGTGATGATCAGTGTATTCAGAGGGGACATCGAAGATCCGATTTGTATCTTGGCAGGGCAAGATCCTGATGATGATTGATGATGATGATGATGATGAGTGATGATGATTATGTTGCTGTTGTTGTTCCATTTAAAAAAGGTTATGACGATGGAAATTATATTAAGCAAAATCGGAATTTACATATCGGATTCGTATCGGACTGTGATTGCAGCCATGGCGGATTTCGACAACAAATTCCGATGATAACATATATGGGTGGAGGTTGAAGATGAAGTGTGGTGGTGAGGTTTTATAAATAAAAATGAAGAAGATGCCCGGATAGTCCTTATAGTTTGGCCTTTTAAGGTAAGGGTATTTTTGTCATTCCACATCATTTTAACAGAGAAAAGTAACTGAAGTTAGACCCAGGGACTATCCGGGAACAAAAAATGAAAACTTGGGGACTATTCAGGTAGTTTTAGAAAGTTGGGGACTATAGGTGAAAAAAGGCGAGACCACAGGAAGTATCCGGGCATTTTTCTCTTACTGTATGGAAGTAATCTCTTTGCATACAAAGTTTTTGTTGGTGTGGACAGATAGTGGCACGGACGTCCTTTATGTATATATATAGTCATGCAACAAAAAATAAACTTGTGAACGTACTTGTTAAGGGTAAAACAAAACATATTAGTTGATGAGTTGATACAACGCATTTGTTTAGTACTTTGATGTCTAATCAAGTTTCAATGGAAAAGAAAACAACATTTTAACCTCTCTTTAAAAAAGTGGGCCACTTAGTTGATGGTCGATGTAGTATTGTAGGTCAAAAGCAAGTTCAAATTTAGTTCCAAGTACTTTACTAGCAAGGCTCTCCACATGGAATGTGTGGTTAGCTTAATTGTAAGAACTAGATTAACTAAATGCGAAGACAGATTGTTTTTTAATTGATTTTTTAGAGTTTTGATTGATTGTGTTTAAAAAGGTTATCAATTTTAAAGAAACGTAACCCCCTCTGGATTTCCGGTTCAATGATTCACCCAAACATGTTTAATTAGATAGATACCATATGGTCATGCGAATGGTTTAATTCGAGTGATAATTAAAGACAAGTTTTTAATAATAAGCAAACAGGTCACGATGCAATAAAACCGAATGCGAATGGTAAAAGATGATTAATTACAACACGCACAACTTTTAAGACAAAATAAAACACAAGTATTCTTCAAGTAATTAAAAACAATCCAAAAACTAAAATAGTCAAGATTTGAGTTTCACACAAGCGAATGGTCTACCCGAAGGTGATCATAAAAGGTTTTAGTCGCTCATCATCATTGTTGGATCTTCCCTCTTGCCTAAAAAACATAAAGGGTGCATGCGTAAAATGAGATTAAGCAAACTAATTAAAAGAAAAAATCAAAACATGTGATTGGTTGAGAAGTAGTGGGCCCTACCTTTATTCCCTCTTGTAACGCCCAAAAAACCGAGTGTTTGGTTTACTAGCAAGTTTCTGGTACAGTAGAAACTCAATAAATTAATACTTGATTATTTAATAAACTCTCTAAGATAATATTTTTTGCCGGTCCCGACTCGGGGATAAGGTGCTAAATTAATAATTCGCTAAAATTATAAGATAATACATTTTTGATAATTTCTTTATACTCCATATAAAATATAAAATAATAATTCCTTATATATAGCATATTACATGAATGATTTATGAGTTAGCACCAGTAACAAATACCATAGTTACTATGAACCCATTCTTGCAATTGCTTTTGAGTGAGACTTTGATTATCCTTGTTGTGCTTGCATAATGCTCTTCAAATCTCGTCTGTCATTGTTGTTTTTTTCACACCTTTAAGATGGGAAGCCATGTTGTGTGTATGATTTGTTTGTGTTAACCTATTTTGATCTTGTATTTATATATAAAATATTTTTAATGTCCATAAAGTGATACATTGAACACAAAAAGCATAATAAGGTGGGAGATTGAAGATTTCTTTCAAATTGGGCCGTTCATTTGATATACATGCATTGTATACAATAATTAAGTGGAAGCTTGAAAGGTGTTTGTAAACTAAGTATTCTACTATAAATTAATAAAATATTAATTAATATATAAATTAATAATTATTAATTTATCGATTAATTAATAACTCTTTTAATTAATAAATTTTGGTGGTCCCAAGTATATTATTTTATAGAGTTTCTACTGTATATGACATGAAGTGGTCTAACTAGTTTAATTAACCTAGTTAGAATTTGTGTTAAATAGAAAGAAATGAAAGTTGGAACAATTGTGACAAATGTAAGCATCAAACTTGAGGGACCAATAATGAATAAGACGAAAGATGAATTAATAAAACCCAATTAAAACACAAACACACACACACACACATCAGATGTCACACCCCGATTTCCACGTGTCTCACCGGTGGGCCCGGTGGGGGATTACCGTGACGTAGTTGGCAACCATATAGTCAAACCACACAATTATATGAATGCACAGCGGAAGCATAAAGATAAATATAATTCAACCTTGGATCGTAATATCGAATGTATCACAATATAGTCGAATGGCATCCACGGGGTTCAAAATAATAGTAAAAGTATTGTTCCATAGATGAGACATCAAAAGTTTGCGAGACTCTTAAGGATGCTAAGGAGTAATACCAGCTGATTACGTCTAGTACCTGCAGTTAACCTTTTTGGGGAAAATACGTCAGTTTACACTGGTAAATACATTCAACCGACACATTTGAAAAATGTTTATTAAAATTGATTTGAATGCACAAGGCACAAACTCTTTTATAACTTGGGATAATTTATAATTAAATCTTGTAAACGAATTACATGTTTGCTATGCGTTCGGTCGCCCGGGTCGTGCCGGGTTAAAGTTTAATAGACACACCACATTGCGTAAAACCGTGGTGGGTAAACCAACGGCTACGTCTTTAATTAATATAGACATAATGCCGGGTGTACGCCTACACCCAGATGTCGAGGTCGTGGCCATTTCGTAAAATGATGCCAAGGATATCCGGGACATGGTCATTAAGCCCCCAAAGGCGTTAAGCCAACAAATCAAATTTTAAAACGGGTCATATTGATAATACCCAACTACAAATGAGTTGGGGTCAATTGCCCGACCAAGCGGTATTTTAGATACCGTACCCCAAGCCCGTATATCAGAAAATAAGTTTAAAGTATTTACCTTTGCAAGTATTGTCCTTAATCGATTTAATCACAGATATCTTTTACTGGGCTCCTATTCTGGAACGAAGGTTTTAAAATAGCCTATTAGAATCCTAACGGGTCTTATATTAGCCGTGGCTTAGACCGGTCAGTTTCAAAAAATAGATTCGGTTTAATCGCGTGAAAGGCGAAAACCGAGAATGGAATGTGATTCTGTCCCAACAAGTTCAGAGACTTGTTTTATATGGGCTTAATATTCACACTCTGGATTTTGGGGTCAAAATAATATAGTTTGACCCGTATCGGCTATTTTATGTAAACTAGTTACATAAGCCGAACTGTGCGCGCAATAGGCGCAACGGGTAACAGTGAGAGTCCTACACTTGTTTCCTAAGTCAATATGCCTTAAAGAGGTTGTGGTATCAGTAGGATACCTTCCGTGATGCCCGTAACGAGTTTAAGTTAATATTACGCCCCGTAGGGGTTTTACGGTCATTTTAAAGACTTTTAATGGGCTTTCCGAGTTCTACATGGAATCTGAGTTTCCCGACCAGTTTATAAAGTCCAAAACACCTTATTTATTATTTAAAATCAGTAGCAACTGGAATCGGGTCGAAAGACCTCATAGAACACATTTTATGGCCAAAAAGGGCGTATTCGGTATTTACCGAACCGATGCCATAACCGCAGGTTATGAGCAGGTCAAAAATAATTAAAAATCTTTAAAATTCCCAAAATATTATTTTACAACAGTGAGTAAAAGTTTTGGTGACGAAATCTTGGTTTAGATAGGGGTTATGCTAATTGCGCCGTTTATTACAAAAGTTTATTTTAATTGCGCTAATTAGCATAACTCCTATTCTAGACTTCGGATTGGCGTGAAACTTTAGGGACATGCTTAGAATTTAGTAAGCAAGGTTATGGTCCCTTCACGTGTCCGAAATACTCGTTTTATTTTGAAAAGGGCGTTACGGTCAACTTTTAAGCAATTAACGGAAATGCGTAAAGACTCAGACCAACAACGAACCGGTCACAGAGGGTTATACCATCATGTAACCTGGTCCTAAGAGAGTCCTAAGGCATATCTACCTTACACTAAAACGGGTCAGAACTGTAGTCAAAGCAAAAGTCAAACTATTGCGACTTTCGGTTCCGAACCGGGTTAATATAGCAAATGGCCGAATCAACGAGTTTAGACAAGTTTATATACTTAATATCATGTTTTATGAACATCAAAACAAGTTACATATCAACTACATTACAGATTATGCAAGAAATCGCAAAATGACTTTTTGTTGACTTTTTAAGTATACGTTTGACTCGACATTTGAACTAGTTAGAGTGGTGATCAGAGGGAACCCTTTTAGGGGTTTATTACCCACATAAATACCAACACATAACTACTTTTGATTCGACAATTCACTGGACCATTCGTGAATTATCGCTATGACAACCGTTAATTACGACGGTTCGATTTATAAGCTAAAACTATTGAAAAACGAGACCACAAAGGGTTAGGCAACTTACAGAAGCTTAATGCAAGACTTAGGATGATAGAATAAAGCTTGGAAGCTCCAGAGATGATCAACAGAGTGTGTTTTGAGGTGTGGTGAACTTATGCACAATGTGGTTCTATTTATAGTGCAAGAAAGGGCATGGGATCATCACAACTCAGGCTACAAGTGAGTATGGATGCTCAGCAGGTGTCCTAAAGTGCTAGGGGTCAGGTAGAGGGTGCCCATGCCTCACTTATTGCTTAAATGATCGTTCACAAGCTCAAAAGGCATGCAAGTCCAAACTTTCTGCATCTGGGCGTCTCACGCGGCCCGCATGAAAGATTCGTGCAACTATTACGCCGGCCACCTGAAGTTTTAAATCAGACGCGATCAAATAGGGGGCTCGCGGCCCGCGTTAACTAAACCATAAACTCAACGCGGCCCGCGAGAGGTCAGGATTTTCAGTTTTTTAAATCTTTTGTAATCATGACTAGAATCTGGTAATTAATAACGAAATCTTCGGTAATTATTAACCTGAGCTTTCGGGTTTGAAGGGGTAACTTTGCGATTTGGCCCTCGGTTATTTACCGTTAAGGGCCTCGTGTCTTTTACTCGCACTGTTAAGTCCCCGGTTAGTTTGTTAATTATTCGGAAAGCCTTAACTTTCATTGTTGATGCTTTTAACCCTTCTCATACGAATTTGATCATAATTTTCTCGTTTTAAAACGGAACTTCGCGGAATTTATACAGTACATTCTAGTGAGCGTATTTTACTGTTACAAAGCCTCGGGTTCGTTAAAGGGTCACTCAGAGGTGTTATTAAACATGTTGACACAGTTAACCCCTTAAGCTCGTAATCTCTCACTTTCTTCCGTGTTTCGCTTCCGTACGATCCATGATTTATTCGTTTGAAGGTACGAGCATCGATTAGGGTTACTGTACAGTATACTTATCCTTGTTTGACATTTATAACCCTCGAGTTTACATACTTTCAAGGTTTGTCAACATTAGTTCTTTATTTAATATCAAATGCCACGTGTAAGCTAATGACACGTGTTAACACATTATTGAACGCAAAAATTTCGAGGTGTTACATCCTCACCCCCTAAAAATAAATCTCGACCCGAGATTTACTCAAACAAATAAGGCTATTTTTCTTTCATCGTGGCTTCAACTTCCCACGTGTATTCGGGACCTCTACGGGCATCCCATTTGACCTTTACAATCGGTACGTGCTTTCTTCGAAGCTTCTTCACCTGTCGATCTTCAATCGACAAAGGCTTCTCTACAAATTTCAAGCTCTCATCTATATGCACATCTGTGTGTGGGATCACCAATGATTCATCGGCGAAGCACTTCTTTAGATTGCAGATGTGGAACACGTTGTGAATTCCATTGAGCTCTTCTGGTAAGTTTAATTTATAGGCAACTGACCCGACACGTTCGATAACCTCAAAAGGTCCTATGTATCTCGGGCTCAGTTTGCCCTTCTTACCGAAGCGCATCACCCCCTTCCAGGGTGATACTTTTAGTAACACTTTTTCACTTACTTCGAAGTGAAAATCCTTACGCTTTGGATCAGCGTAACTTTTCTTTCTATCACGGGCAGCTTTGAGACGCTCCCGAATCTGGACAATCTTGTCCATTGTTTCGAAGACTATCTCCGGCCCTGATAATTGGACCTCTCCCTCTTCCGCCCAACAAACAGGCGATCTACACTTCCTACCGTATAATGCCTCGAAAGGCGCAGCCTTTATGCTGGTATGGTAGCTATTGTTGTAGGAGAATTCGATTAGGGGTAGGTTCTTATCCCAATTACCACCTAAATCTATAGCACATGCACGCAACATGTCTTCTAACGTTTGAATAGTACGTTCACTCTGACCGTCCGTCTGTGGATGGTAAGCCGTACTGAAATTTAAATGTGTGCCCAAAGATTGCTGGAAACTCTTCCAGAAATATGACGTGTATCTAGTATCTCTGTCGGAGATAATAGACACCGGTATGCCATGTAAGGCTACAATCTTGTCAACATAAAGCTGGGCTAACATATCGGAGCTATAAGAGTCCTTGATGGGTAAGAAATGAGCTGATTTGATCAGCCTATCGACTATGACCCATATTGTGTCGTTTCCTTTCCTTGTTTTGGGTAACTTGGTAATGAAATCCATAGTTACGCACTCCCACTTCCATTCGGGAAGTTCAGGCTGTTGTAGCAAGCCCGACGGCTTTTGGTGCTCGGCTTTGACTTGCTACATGGGTGGCTACAGACTTTTTCAAGCCTATCCACCAATAGTTTGCCTTTAAATCCTGATACATTTTATCTGCCCCAGGATGGACAGAATATTTGGAACTATGGGCTTCCTGGAGGATAACATCTCGTAGTCCCCCATAAATCGGAACCCATATCCGTCCATTTAATCTAAGGATTCCATCCTTGCCAAGAGTCAACTGCTCTTCAGTTACTCCTAGCTTCTCATTAGGGTAGTTAGCTTCCAACACAGCTTCTCTCTGTGCAGCTAACATCCTTTCAATCAGGTTATTCCTTACTTCAATGCTCTTGGCATTGGTTCGGATAGGTTTTATCCTTTCTTTCCTGCTCAGGGCATCAGCGACTACATTCGCTTTGCCAGGATGATACCTGATTTCACAATCATAATCATTTAAGGTCTCCATCCATCGGCGTTGTCTCATGTTCAACTCCTTTTGATTAAACAGATGTTGAAGGCTTTTGTGATCAGAATAGATCACAAATTTAATACCATATAGGTAATGCCTCCATAGTTTTAGTGCAAATACAACGGCACCCAACTCCAAGTCATGGGTGGTGTAATTCTTTTCGTGCACTTTTAACTGTCTCGAAGCATAGGCAATAACCTTGCCCTTCTGCATAAGCACACATCCCATGCCTGTGTGCGATGCATCGCAATAAACTACGAACTCTTCTGTACCTTCCAGTAGTGTCAGCACAGGAGCGTTGCTCAGCTTTTGCTTCAAAATTTCGAAGGACTCTTGCTGCTTTGGGCCCCAAATGAACTTTTCCTTTTTCTTGGTTAGGGAAGTTAAGGGTGCAGCAATCCTTGAGAAGTTTTCAATAAATCTCCTGTAGTATCCTGCTAACCCCAGGAAACTACGAATTTCGGTAGGTGTCTTGGGCTCTTGCCAATTCATGACCGCCTCTACCTTAGCGGGATCCACTTGGATACCACGCTCGCTTACAACGTGACCTAAGAATTGGACTTCTCGTAGCCAAAATTCGCATTTAGAGAATTTGGCATAGAGTTTCTCACGATGTAGCAGCTCGAGAATACAACGAAGGTATTTCTCGTGGTCAGCTTGATTCTTTGAATATATAAGGATATCGTCGATGAATACGATGACAAATTTATCCAAGTACGGCTTGCAGACGCGATTCATGAGATCCATGAACGCAGCCGGTGCATTAGTGAGCCCAAAAGGCATCACTAGGAACTCGTAATGACCGTAGCGAGTCCTAAATGCTGTTTTGTGTACGTCTTCATCTCGGACTTTCAGCTGATGATAACCCGACCTTAAGTCGATCTTTGAGAAGTAGCTAGCCCCTTGTAATTGATCAAACAAGTCGTCTATTCTTGGCAAGGGATATCTATTCTTGATGGTGACTTTATTCAGCTCGCGATAGTCGATGCACAGACGTATCGATCCGTCCTTTTTCTTAACAAACAGGACAGGTGCTCCCCAGGGAGACGAACTAGGTCTGATAAAACCTTTCGCTAGCAGTTCATCCAGCTGGGTCCTTAATTCCTTCATCTCAGTTGGTGCTAGCCTGTAAGGTGCTCTTGCAATGGGAGCCGCTCCAGGAATGATGTCGATCCTGAATTCCACTTGTCTATCTGGTGGTAAACCAGGTAGTTCTTCGGGGAAAACCTCAGTGTATTCAGAAATGACTGGGATGTCTTCTATCCTTGGTTTAGGCTCATCCATAATTACTTGCGCCATGTAGATGACACATCCTTTCTTCAAACACTTTGAAGCTTTGAGCATAGTTGCATGTTCAGGTAATCCGTACTGGGTATCTCCTCGTATGGTAAGTGGTTCGCCAGACGGGGTCTTTACCACTACCTGCTTTCTATTGCAAACGATTTGGGCCTGGTTATGGGATAACCAGTCCATACCCAGCACTACATCAAAACCGGCCAATTTAAAAGGAAGTAGAGATAGAGGAAAAGAGTGGTTCCTAATGGAGATCTCACATCCTTCTAACACAGTGGAGACGGTTTCTATGGTGCCGTCTGCTAGCTCTACTTCGTAATTTACATTTAAGGCTTTGGCAGGTATATTCAGTAGTTTGCAAAATTTATGGTCTACGAAGGATTTATCAGCGCCTTAATCGAAAAGTACTCTTGCAAAGATATTATTTACGAGAAAAGTACCCGTGATTACATTGTCGTCCAGCACTGCTTCCTTTGCATCCATTCGGAAGACCCTCGCGTTTGTCTTCTTGGTTTCTTCCGGCTTCCTGGTATTCTTAGGGCAGTTGCTTCTAATATGCCCCCTTTCATTGCAACCGTAGCAGGTTGCGTCTTTTATTTTCTTGCAGTCCACCGTCTTGTGGTCCTTGGACTTGCACAGTCCACAGGCAAACGACTTCGGCTGGGACTGTGAGTTTGACCCAAGCCTACATTTCCCAAAGTGGGATTTCTGGCAGATTTTGCACTTGGGCTTCTCTCCAAATTGTTGCCCATCCTTCTTCGATTCCGCCCCTCTCTTGCCATCACCGTTCCCATGGTGTTTCTTACCCGACCTCCGTGAGGTATCGTCCTCACGCTTCCTCTTCTCGGCCTCTTTGTTCCTTAGCGTTCTCAGTCGGACCGCGTCCAATGTGAGGGACAAAGAGAGGTCGGTTACAGACCTGAAAGTCGTTGGCCGAGAGGCCTTCACGCTCGCCTTTTTTGCGGGTTCTAAACCCCCAATGAAACGAGCGATTCTCCTTGGCTCAGGGGTTACAAGATATGGAACCAAGCGAGACATCGTGTTGAAGCTCGTTAAGTAGGCCTGGCAGTCCAGGTTTGTCATCACCAATGACACAAAATCGGACTCAATCTTCTCTACCTCATGCCGAGGGCAGTAATTTTCTTTAATGAGAGAAATGAATTCCTCCCATGTCATCTTGTACAGCACAGACTTTCCTGACGCTTGAACCAACGCCCTCCACCAAGCCAGGGTTTCGCCCTTAAACGATTGCGACACAAACTTAACCACATCCCTTTCCGCACAGCCACTGATGTCCACTATGGTGTCCATCTCATCCAGCCACGTCATACAGTCGACGACACCTTTCTCCCCCATGAAGTCTCGGGGTTTACAAGATACAAAGTATTTGTAGGTGCAGCCCCTGGCACCGGACGTATCAGTATACTCTCTTTCACGACGAACACTGTTCTCGTTGGACGAGTGATTATCGTCGTCCTTCTTGGGCTTGGAGAGTGGTTTGGAGTGTGTCTTTGGTTTGGAGGGTGGTTTTGATACGGTTCTGCTCTGAGATTCGGTATATTGTCGACCTAGAGCTGCCTGAACAGCGTTGTCGATCAGAGCCTTTAACTGCGCGCCTGTTAAATGTACTTGCGCGTTATCATAGTCATCTTCATTCGTATGGCTATTTTCTCCATTGGGGTCCGCCATGATAACTTGTATCTGTTGCAGAAGATAACAAAAATTTTATTTAGGAGTTTATTATGGAATTGTCTTTCATGGCAATTCATTAACCATGGTAACAGAGACCATATCTGGTTAACTTATTACTCACTTAGATTTAGGATTCTAATATATCCTATTTTAACTATAACAATAATGTTAGCGGCACAAAAGCCTAATCACGAGGATGTTTTATAATATTAGCCGAGATTACAGAGAATCAAGGCATGGAGATTTGAACTGTAGTTCTTTTATCTCTTTCTGACAGAGGTCATAGACCATTACTGTCCTTTGTCTTATAAGACATTTATTACGGCCCGTGGGCACGACATCATACTGGATGTGTAATGATTTGGCCCGTAGGCACTACATCGCTAATGGATGTTTAATAATTTGATCACCTCTATTGATGATTTAACCCATGATTTATAAATCATTTAGTTGGGCTTTCAAAATCCTTAGAAGGATTTTTGTACAGAATGGCGTGTGTGATTTTTAACGAATCACATCTGCCAAGGATGTTAACATGGTTAAAGAGGTTAACAGAAATCTGAATCTTTTAATTAGGTCTTACCGTCTTGGCCGGATCTTACAAGACACCTGGCTAGGTTTCACTCTTAAGATTCTTTATATATTAGGCAGATCAATTGAAAAGGAATGGTTTTGATTTATTTCATATATAGTAAAAATGAAATTCATAACATAACACCCCATAATTTCAAATACGATTACATACTGCCCTAAACGGGACTTTAAAACAAGTACATACCTTCATAAAGGTTTAATAAAAGACAGGTCCATACAGGGACTAGTACAAGACAGGTGTCCTCGTAGGGACTAAGGATAAGTCCACGTAGGGACTAAAATACGATAAACGTCCACGCAGGGACTTATTTCAAAGTAGAAATTACATTAGTACATCTATAAGGACTAATGGTCACGTTTCTTTTTATTGCCCTTCAGTAGGTTTGCCAAGCCCTTGAGGAACCCTCGGTGGCTCTTTCTTTCTTCCTCGAACTCTTTTTCCACACGATCTAATCGGTGGAGTATCTCTTCCTGCTCAAGAGGAGAGAAACGTGGTTGAGGCGCCGGTTGCGGAACTGGAGGTCTAGGTGGTGCTGGATACCCATGAGCTGAGTAATCCGGTATCCCTAGATTTCCGTCGGGATAGCGGGCGTTATACCTAGCCGCTACCACATATGGGTCGCGCTCATAGTTGTAGTTGTAATGCGCGTGCGACGACGGCTCGAACGGGTTATATGCCGTTGCATATGGAGGTATTGGGTGGTCATGCCCAAATGGTGGCGAAGACGGCGCAACTGGTGCGGAGTTCGCCTCTTGTGCTGGGCTTGAAGGCCCTTCTTCAGGTACTGACGGATAGTGACTACCGCTTGAATGCCGAGGGGTGCTGAAGTGGAATTCCCCTCCTCGGGTAGACATCCGTGCGCCCGATCTTCTGCGCCTCGGAGGATCAGGCATTACTGGTTGAGCCGGTGGCGGAGGTGGTAGCGTAACTGCCTCGAAATGTGGATCCTCGGAGGGATCTCGTGGATGCTGCTGCTGTTGCTGCGATGCCTACTGAGATGGCGTATAGTACCACTCATGCTGGTTAAATAATGCCATGAAGCTATCTGGGCCCTGGTAAGGTGTCCCGTGAAATGAAGATCCATCGGAGATCTCTATTGGGTGCGTGGGCGTACCACGAGCAGGTTCTGTTGGATCCATATCCTCGTCAATGTGATCTTCCAAGAAGTGGTCTTGTGGTCCTAGCGGGACAAATCCTGCAGGCTCCTGAATGTAGTCAGCTGGATTAAACTGACCTCTGAAATATGGAGTGGGATCTCAAAGGCACGATGTGACACCGAGCACTGTAGAGGTAGATAGGATGGTTGGGGGTTGTTGGGATCATTCTCGGAATCTGGTCCGAAAGAGTGCCGGTACGATGGCGTCGAGGTGTGCGAGGTAGAATGCCTCGCTGGTTCGAAGAGATTTCTCCGTCTTTGTGGTCCAACCAGTCACACCCCGATTTCCACGTGTCTCACCGGTGGGCCCGGTGGGGGATTACCATGACGTAGTTGGCAACCATATAGTCAAACCACACAATTATATGAATGCACAGCGGAAGCATAAAGATAAATATAATTCAACCTTGGATCGTAATATCGAATGTATCACAATATAGTCGAATGGCATCCACGGGGGATCAAAATAATAGTAAAAGTATTGTTCCATAGATGAGACATCAAAAGTTTGCGAGACTCTTAAGGATGCTAAGGAGTAATACCAGCCGATTACGTCTAGTACCTGCAGCTAACCTTTTTGGGGAAAATACGTCAGTTTACACTGGTAAATACATTCAACCGACACATTTGAAAAATGTTTATTAAAATTGATTTGAATGCACAAGGCACAAACTCTTTTATAACTTGGGATAATTTATAATTAAATCTTGTAAACGAATTACATGTTTGCTATGCGTTCGGTCGCCCGGGTCGTGCCGGGTTAAAGTTTAATAGACACACCACATTGCGTAAAACCGTGGTGGGTAAACCAACGGCTACGTCTTTAACTAATATAGACATAATGCCGGGTGTACGCCTACACCCGGATGTCGAGGTCGTGGCCATTTCGTAAAATGATGCCAAGGATATCCGGGACATGGTCATTAAGCCCCCAAAGGCGTTAAGCCAACAAATCAAATTTTAAAATGGGTCATATTGATAATACCCAACTACAAACGAGTTGGGGTCAATTGCCCGACCAAGCGGTATTTTAGATACCGTACCCCAAGCCCGTACATCGGAAAATAAGTTAAAAGTATTTATCTTTGAAAGTATTGTCCTTAATCGATTTAATCACAGATATCTTTTACTGGGCTCCTATTCTGGAACGAAGGTTTTAAAATAGCCTATTAGAATCCTAACGGGTCTTATATTAGCCGTGGCTTAGACCGGTCAGTTTCAAAAAATAGATTCGGTTTAATCGCGTGAAAGGCGAAAACCGAGAATGGAATGTGATTCTGTCCCAACAAGTTCAGAGACTTGTTTTATATGGGCTTAATATTCACACTCTGGATTTTGGGGTCAAAATAATATAGTTTGACCCGTATCGGCTATTTTATGTAAACTAGTTACATAAGCCGAACCGTGCGCGCAATAGGCGCAACGGGTAACAGTGAGAGTCCTACACTTGTTTCCTAATTCAATATGCCTTAAAGAGGTTGTGGTATCAGTAGGATACCTTCCGTGATGCCCGTAACGAGTTTAAGTTAATATTACGCCCCGTAGGGGTTTTACGGTCATTTTAAAGACTTTTAATGGGCTTTCCGAGTTCTACAGGGAATCTGAGTTTCCCGACCAGTTTATAAAGTCCAAAACACCTTATTTATTATTTAAAATCAGTAGCAACTGGAATCGGGTTGAAAGACCTCATAGAACTCATTTTATGGCCAAAAAGGGCGTATTCGGTATTTTACCGAACCGATGCCATAACCGCAGGTTATGAGCAGGTCAAAAATAATTAAAAATCTTTAAAATTCCCAAAATATTATTTTACAACAGTGAGTAAAAGTTTTGGTGACGAAATCTTGGTTTAGATAGGCGTAATGCTAATTGCGCCGTTTATTACAAAAGTTTCTTTTAATTGCGCTAATTAGCATAACTCCTATTCTAGACCTCGGATTGGCGTGAAACTTTAGGGACATGCTTAGAATTTAGTAAGCAAGGTTATGGTCCCTTCACGTGTCCGAAATACTCGTTTTATTTTGAAAAGGGCGTTATGGTCAACTTTTAAGCAATTAACGGAAATGCGTAAGAGAGTCCTAAGGCATATCTACCTTACACTAAAACGGGTCAGAACTGTAGTCAAAGCAAAAGTCAAACTTTTGCGACTTTCGGTTCCGAACCGGGTCAATATAGCAAATGGCCGAATCAACGAGTTTAGACAAGTTTATATACTTAATATCATGTTTTATGAACATCAAAACAAGTTACATATCAACTACATTACAGATTATGCAAGAAATCGCAAAATGACTTTCTGTTGACTTTTTAAGTATACGTTTGACTCGACATTTGAACTAGTTAGAGTGGTGATCAGAGGGAACCCTTTTAGGGGTTTATTACCCACATAAATACCAACACATAACTACTTTTGATTCGACAATTCACTGGACCATTCGTGAATTATCGCTATGACAACCGTTAATTACGACGGTTCGATTTATAAGCTAAAACTATTGAAAAACGAGACCACAAAGGGTTAGGCAACTTATAGAAGCTTAATGCAAGACTTAGGATGATAGAATAAAGCTTGGAAGCTCCAGAGATGATCAAGAGAGTGTGTTTTGAGGTGTGGTGAACTTATGCACAGTGTGGTTCTATTTATAGTGCAAGAAAGGGCACGGGATCATCACAACTCAGGCTACAAGTGAGTATGGATGCTCAGCAGGTGTCCTAAAGTGCTAGGGGTCAGGTAGAGGGTGTCCATGCCTCACTTATTGCTTAAATGATCGTTCGCAAGCTCCAAAGGCATGCAAGTCCAAACTTTCTGCATCTGGGCGTCTCACGCGGCCCGCATGAAAGATTCGTGCAACTATTACGCGGGCTGCCTGAAGTTTTAAATCAGACGCGATCAAATAGGGGGCTCGCGGCCCGCGTTAACTAAACCATAAACTCAACGCGGCCCGCGAGAGGTCAGGATTTTCAGTTTTTTAAATCTTTTGTAATCATGACTAGAATCTGGTAATTAATAACGAAATCTTCGGTAATTATTAACCTGAGCTTTCGGGTTTGAAGGGGTAACTTTGCGATTTGGCCCTCGGTTATTTACCGTTAAGGGCCTCGTGTCTTTTACTCGCACTATTAAGTCCCTGGTTAGTTTGTTAATTATTCGGAAAGCCTTAACTTTCATTGTTGACGCTTTTAACCCTTCTTATACGAATTTGATCATAATTTTCTCGTTTTAAAACGGAACTTCGCGGAATTTATACAGTACATTCTAGTGAGCGTATTTTACTGTTACAAAGCCTCGGGTTCGTTAAAGGGTCACTCAGAGGTGTTATTAAACATGTTGACATAGTTAACCCCTTAAGCTCGTAATCTCTTACTTTCTTCCGTGTTTCGCTTCCGTACGATCCATGATTTATTCGTTTGAAGGTACGAGCATCGATTAGGGTTACTGTACAGTATACTTATCCTTGTTTGACATTTATAACCCTCGAGTTTACATACTTTCAAGGTTTGTCAACATTAGTTCTTTATTTAATATCAAATGCCACGTGTAAGCTAATGACACGTGTTAACACATTATTGAACGCAAAAATTTCGAGGTGTTACATCAGAGGTGTGTGTGTCGACTAGAACTGGGTGAAGAAGAAGAAAACCCTTAAAATCATAAATCTGCAAAATTGAAAGGAAAATTGGAGTCTAAATCAGTGCATGAACTAGGATTCATGATCATCTAAGTGCCCTTAACACCAAGTAAGTCAAATTTTATGTTTTAGCAATGTTTGATGAGATGGGTTATATGTGAAGAGTGAATGTTGTATGAAATTGAAGATGAATACTAGTTCATATTAACATGTAGAAGTGTAAGTATGCTCAATTTCGACTATATTGATGATTTGGGGGAAACCCACTTATAACTATGGAATGATGAATTTTGGTAAAGAATTATATGCAAATTAACATGATGTTAGTGGTTGAGTAGCATTGTAGATGGTATCTTGTTAACTAGATTAAATGTGATATGAATTAGTTGATGATTTGTGTTATTTGATGAATGGGAGCCAAATGTTGGTGGTAAACATGAATTACTTGTACTTTGTGCTTAAATTGTAATACGCCCGCCAAGTGTTTGATTAAATGCTTAAGTGACAATTATATGTGGAATTATATGCAAAGTTGTGGGTAAATATGTATAGAAAGTGATAATGATGTAAGTGTTAGCTAACTAATATGTGAAGTGTGTTTTAGATTGATTCCATATGGAGATTTCGTTGATTTCATGCCCGAGTAGAAGTGTGCACTAGTGGCATGAACTATGTGTTTAAATGATGTGATACACACCATGTAGTTGCTTGATCCACTACTTATGAACCAGAAGTATATGAGAAGCATATGAAATTCCTAAAAAAGAGTATTGTTGGAATAGTATAAGGCTAGTTTAATATGTGTTATGGTGTTAGTTGTGAAGTTATAGAAATACTAGTATGAATGGAATGGATTACGTATATGTGTGTGTACGTAGACAGGTAATTATATGGTTGTATGTGTCCTAAAATGTGATTACGAAATGCATAGGATGTCGTTAGTATGGTCCACTACATCAATATGGACATACGTTCTTGAGTTGGAAAATTGTATGCTTGACCGTTGACTTTCTGAAAAGTCAACGAATATGCGAATGGTATGATTCGACTTATAAATGTTACTGTATGGTTTAGGAATAATCGTGTGGCATGTGTTAGGCTAATAATGTGTTACGTATGTTGAGTGATTAAAATTCGTGAATGTAAAACAATGTAATGGTATTTTATGCATGCTACCGAACGATTGACTAACGGAAGTCAATGTAATTAATAGTTAGAAATGAATGTTGATATGGATAAACATAAACGCTAATGATATTATGGATATGATGGCATGGAAGGATGGAATCACATTAGCAGGGACTTAAGCACAGGAGGCTAACGGGTCAAGTTGAGGCAAGTAAGCGGATACGAACACGGATGCATAAGGTAAGTGATTTCCGTAATCACTTCTTAGTTTGTTTGAGTAATATAATATTCTAATTAATTAAACATGATGTTTGAGGTCAAATATGTGTTGAAGTCTTTCGTCGTAAATGATGGGATTAAAGTTGACTAAAACGCCCTTGATGGGTATATGGGGCGAACGATCTTAAAAGTAGTTTAGAAACAAGCTATTCGATTAGTGTAATGTATTGGTCAAGTATGAAAGTGGGGAGTATTGTTTTGTAAGTCATAGACCATTTAATGCGCAAACACCTTAACGGGTCAAAATAAGCTTTTGAGCGAAAATGGGTTAAAGAGGATGCAAGGCATCCGAGAATTTAATCTCTTATGATAGTCGTCGTTGAAATTATTAAGTTCATATGAAGTTGAGGTCAAATCAATAGATTATTTTGATAAATGCATGAGCGGGTCGAATAATTTGTAGATGAATAATAAGCCGAAGACGTATAACTTAAGAATTTCCTTAACCCGGATGTTGGATTTCAAGTTCACATGATAGAATGTTAATTTACAATCATGTAGGAAGAAACGTGACGCAAAACGGATGAAAAATGAGAGAGTTATGTCCGTTTCGGTAAGAACTAATGGTTGGGAAAAGTGTAGAGCTGGCACGGCCGGGTGGTGAGCTGACACGGCCGGGTGAAGGTTCTGTGAAAAATATATGGTTAATTGACACGGCGCGCAAGGGCCGTCATCGACGCCCCCAAGGGCCGTCGCCGACGCCCTCCCCATGTCCAAAAAGCTGAAAATTGTTGTCTATGTTGAATTATGGGTCGTGGGCTTCGATAGGTTAACCGTGGTCTACAGCGGGTCTCCCAAACATGATTTTGAACATTCCTTTGATGATTATTGGTTATAAATCTAAGTCTAAGACCAAAGTAATTAATGTATGGTTATGTAAGAGTTATGCGAGAACTTGTATATATATGGTTAGGTACATCTGTAGATGTGTATGTATATATATATATATATATATGTATGAAGGTGCGTCTGAGTGTATGTATGTACGTGAAGATATAGGAAGGTATGTATGTATGTGGATGTCTATGTGTATATGCATAAAGGTATGTATGAGTGTATGCGAGTACGTGAAGATGTAGGAAGGTATGTATGTATGTAGATGTGTATGTATGTATGTAAGAATGTATGTATGCATGATTTAGACACGTTGAGTATTAATGTTATTAATGGTGCGCCTTGAGAATGAAACGCAATGCAGGTACATGATTGAAGCTTCACCGGGAATAGATACACAGACGAAATGCTTAAAGTTAGAAAGATAACGGAATGGGAAGTTTACATAAGTGAATCTGGTTTATACATGATGTACACTAATGTATGAATGTATGTGGTGAGTGCAGGTTATACGAATCACGGATTATCATCACGAGGATTAGCGATCGAAGACCGAGTCACAATCTAGATTGTACGGGAATGCTGGAGTATGTAGTTTGGTAAATAGAAGTGATGCTTTTATTTTGTAAAAAAGTTATTTCAAAACGAACTTTCAAGTATGTAATGAGATTTATAATGAAAAGAAATTTTATGGTATGAATTTCCGCTGCAACATTTGTCAAATACGTGTTAGGGTCTAACACCTCTCCTCATCTTTGCCGCATGCGGCATAGTTTCCCCGAAAATCCTCCACCCGATCGGCAAGTTGATGTTGGCGGTGGACATGTCGTGCGGCAAGGGGGTTGCCTAGGGGTGCAATGTCACACCCCAACGGATGGCGGAATTATCGAGGCATGACACTGAGCGAAATAGATTGTCCAGAAGTTTCCATAACAACTATTCATATAATCCAGTTAAAGATACGTCCCGTATCGTATCCCGAATAAACAAATTCATTATTACAGATAACATCCAAACAAGTAATTCTGTTCCGACAACTCAGATTTAACATGATAAAATAAATATTGTTCAAATGCTCCTAAAGACCCAGCCTGACAAGATCTACATACAACTAAACATTAAACTCTTGATCTTGACAGACAACTATTTGTTGGGGGCTTCTAGAGCTTATTCCTAGCCTCGCTTTCCTAGCAAGTAAACACCTTAAACACCTGTCACATACGTTAAAATAAAGTCAATACATAAAATGTAAAGGTGAGCATACAAGTTTGATAATAGCATATAGAGTTCGAATAGTTTACGCATAACCAGCATGTACACAGAGGAAAACGAAGCATGTTAATTATCGACATGGATCTATCGATACCAACGACTACTGGTTGACTGTCCGAGACAGTTCGCAATACACGATTACCACCGTAATCCATGCAAGTAATTGTCCTTAACAACCCCCGTGTGAACGGGTGCTGAGTCCAAACTATAGTACTACGTTGCTAAGGCAGGTAGACAGCATTCCACGTGTAAACATAACAACAAGCATTCATTTAGTCACGTAATACATGCAATCGGTTAGCGTTCAAATAGTTTGAGTAGTGTGTTCGGTTGTGATTTGATAAGTAACGTATGTAACACCCAAAAGTGCTAAAGCAAAAAGGGTTCGAGTATAGTCACGGTGATTGATGGATTGAAGGGAGCGCTGAGAGTAGGTTAGCCTGAATAGTTCGATAGTACAACGATGAGTGACGCGGAAATGCAAACAAGTGTAAATGGGTCGAACAGTATAGTCGATCGAACAGTAGGTTCGATCGAACAGTCCAACCGTTCGGTTGGTCTGCTCGATCGGCCAGAAGGCTCGATCGGTTGGACAGTTCAAGTGGATTGTTTCTTCCTTTGAGAAGGATGTGTTTGTGTATGATGGTTTGAACTTTTGAAGTTTTTGCGGCATTATTTAAAATCATTGAAGTGTTCTTACCTTTCAGGTCGGTCGATCGATCGAACGGGTCGTTCGAACGGTCGGCTTAACCGATCGGTTAGTTACTTCAGTTGCAAGGCCTCAGTAGATGGTCATTCAATCGGACAGCATGTCCGTTCGAACAGCATTCTAAGGCTTGGCAAGTTTGAAAACGATTAAGTGTTGAAGCATAGTATCTCATGATCCGAAGAGTAGTGTTTACCAAACCAATGGTTCGATCGAACATTACTTCGTTCAATACCAGACTTCATGAATATGTAAAGTGTGAGACCATGTGCTAGCCGATCAGCTGGCCCGGTCGATCGGCTGGTAGGTCCGATCGGGTAGGCTGTTCGTTCGGACAGCCTAGCCGTTCGGACAGCCTAGCCGTTCGGCCAGCATTCTGACCTGGTTGGCCTGTCGTCTAACACTTGGCTGTTTTGATATTTTGACATTGTATCGAGGTAGTTTGACAACAAGTTGAACCATGGAACTTTCGTTCTTACTGGTTTCCCCTGTTCAGACAGGAATCACCCAAGTCCGGCAGGTGAACTGTTCGAAATGGTAGTTTGGCGCTTAACCCAAAATCGGTGAACCTCGTAGTTAGAATCCGAATCTTGAACCACGTGGTTGCTAGAATGATTAGTGAGCTAGTTCAAGCTCCGTTTCTACCGGTTTGAAGGTGTTGAGTGTAAAAGAGTTGAAAGAAAGTTGGAAAATCCGTCTTTCAATCTTTCTCACCGTGAAATGTTTAGATCTATGATAGATTTTAGTTTATCTATATGGAAATCGGTTAGATCCAAGCTATTCATGGTGGAATGAGGCCAAAACATGATGTTCTTCAAGAACACCATGATGACATCACTCAAGAACACTTAGATCTTGGTGATTTCACGGTTAGAAATCGAGATTTGAAAGATAGAAAGGTGTAGAATCACGTATTGATAAAAAACGTGCAAGATTTAGAGTGAATACTTACCGGAGTTGAGAGAAATCTGAGAAAAGGTGAAGAACAAGAGCTGGTCGGTCAGAGCTTTCCAAAAGTGGTAAAGATGATAATGACAGGGCTATTTATAAACTTCCCAAAGGGGAAAGTGCTAACCGATCGGATGGGTATCCTGACCGAACGGCCTGCTCGATCGAACAGCATGTTAGATAGGCTGGGCTGTTCGATCAACATGTTCCTGCTCGATCAGTGGCCTGTCTTCGAGTGTTTTGCGACGATTTTTTTGATATTCCGATTTCGATGGAGGATGATTCGAATACGATAGAGTTTCCTAGTCAAATTACTTTCAGTTCCAGCCACTATATCTAACATAAGCATCCATAATTCATGTTTCGATGTCGATTTCGATTGAGTTCGATTGCTTTTCGAGTTTCGATTGATCACCACACATAACAACATAAAATAAGCACGCACAAGTAACACATAAGGCACACACACACGTATAGCAATACCAAAGTTCGCATAATTCGAGTTTCGAGTTCGATGATGATTTGATTAGCTTGATTATTGATTGATTACCTTTATCGCATTGTTACTTCTTGCTATTCAAGGTCGATAATCGATTTGCATAGATAAATATTCGACCACTTTAATTAAATAGCACATTCTCCATACATCACAAAAATTAGAATAGACTAATTACAGTCAAAGGTCAAACTTTGACTTTGTCTTTGACATTCGAAAACACGTGGTGTTACAAGCAAACTTAAGAGGGGTCGCGGGGGGGGGGACCCCTGAACTTTTTGCTCAATAGTGTTATACATAGTTATTAAAGGCACTAGGCGCACTCAAGGCACACAGGCCTCGCCTGGGGCCTAGGTGCAAAACGCAAAAAAAAAAAAAAAAAAAAAAACGAGGGCCTGAGAAAATTAAAGCGCATAATGAAAAAATTTAAAAATATATAATGTATTAGAAAAAGAATACTATTCTTCAAATAAAATAAACAAAGTCTATTATGTAACACTTTATATCATCTAATTAGTACCAAAATATTAGTGTAGAAAAATAGTTTTCCTTGATTATAAAGTGGAAATTTGGCTAGAATCTTGTCGGAATTTAGCTGGAAACTCTCTGGAATCTAGGAATCTTGCCGCAATGTGCGTCTGAACCATCACATGGAGAGTTAAAGCGCAATTTCCTCGACTTAAAGCGCAACTACTTTGCCTCGCCTGAAAAATGGGACTAAGCGCAAGAGGCGATGGCTTTTAACAACTATGGTGTCATACATGTAGTTTTCGTATAGAAATTTTTGGGTATATACGTTTTCGACCTCCTGGTTCTATAGAAATTTTTGAGTATATACGTTTTGACCCCCCGTCTTTATTATCAAACTTTGCCACTGGGGTTGCCTAACCCACCCCTCACACCCTTAGTATAGTAGAATGTAACTTTGTATTGGAATGAATGAGATGATAATATATTGATTCTGATGAAAGATATGACCAATATATATACTTTAATCCAAAGCAAGTAGAGAATAGAGGAAACATAAAAACCTGTAACTGAATACCTAAAATAGGATTTTAATTAGACTAAATTACAATTTTGGCTCTAGTGGTTATATTATTTTTACCCTTTTAGCCCAAAAAGAATCTTTTAACATCTGAGTACCCAGCGTCTTTTTTTCTAACCCTTTTGGCTCCCAACGTCTTTTTTTCTAACCCTTTTGTCCCCTAAAAGTAAATGGATAAGGTTAGTGTTAGGGGCCAAAAGGGTTAGAAAAAAGACGTTGGTGGCTCAGTTGTTACAAGATTCCTTTTCGGGCTAAAAGGGTAAAAGTGATATAGCCATAAGGGCCAAACTCGTAATTTACTCTTTTAATTATTTATTCACATATATATAATGAAATTTTGTTCTATATTGTTTAACGTACACACTCTCTAATCTTGTTTATAAATCTACACCTTTGTTTTTTCATGAGACGAACCCTCAAGCTTATAGGATTAGACACATTTCTATCACATCTATATATCTAATAAAGCAAACCATTGGGGGACACATGTCACCCTATGGTTGATGCCAAATAATCAGCCATGTCATCATACACTTGGCACATCTCATAGTTGAGGATTGAGCAAGGCTTCTCATTTACGCTATACTTTCTCTCTCATCTCTCATAACCCTAATTCAAACTCTCTCTCTTCTCTTCTCTGGCGAACACGGCAACGAAACAAGAGCGAATACTTTTGATCAAGAATCAACGAATTTGAAGACAAATCATCTACGGTACTCTCTAATTTCAGTATTTCATGATCGATTATAGATTTTAATTAGGGCTTTTTTTTGCAAGAAATCAAATCCACGAGATCAAATCGGCGATTTAGTGAAGAGGTATAATCAATCTTCATTAGATAATAGTCTTCATCGATGGTATTGATTCGTGATTCTGATATCCCCATCTTTTACATACAATTTCGTTTTCTTTTATCGGATGTTTCAGATTCAATGGTTTTGAAAGATTCTTTGTATGTTAGATTATCGTACGCGATTGATGTTATTGTGGTGTACAGTTTCTTTTTTAGGGTCTGTAATAGCCGATTTTGATTTTGGACGGATATATGTTTTGTGTATTAGGGTTTTGATTTCTTTGTTCATGTATTGTAATTTGTTGATTTTTATTAGCAGTTTTGGGTTTGTTGTGTATGTATACTGGTTTTTTACATGAATTCAATATGTAGTAACTTAACCCCTTTTTTTGTTAGGGTTTGAAATTTGATTTGTTGTTGTTTTGTTACATGTTTTTTATTTTTACATGGATTCAATATGTAATAGCAGTTTTTGATTTTGTTACAGGTTTTGATTATGTATTTAGGGTTCGATTTCGTATCTGATTTAACCCTTGTATGATTTCAATCAAATGTGTATCTATTTGTATCTTCACCCACAATTCCATTCGATACTTGTTGAATTGTTTCTTTAGATTTGAAATCCATTGTTATAACCTCAAGTATTTGAACAATTGTGCTTATTTGGAAAGTTAGGTTTCTAGAAACCTTATTTGGAATGTAATTTGTCACTTCTATGATTATTTTGTACTTATGTTTTTTGTATTATTGGTTTCATTAGAAGAACATGAAGGTGATTACACCGGATTGATGAAGAATTCGACCTCTCGGTTTCGATTTAGGGCCCTTTTTAATACATATTTGATTAGGGTTTAAGAAGAATTCATGATTGGGCTGCTGTTTTGAAGTTTGAAGGTATACTCTTTCATTTTCTGTTCTCGCTTTCAGATTAAGAATCCCGACAAACAGAGGTATGCGCGACAGCCTTCTTTTGATTTTATTAAGTTACGCGCTTTAGTTCTTGAATCCGATTTTTGTTGCTCTAAAGTTGCAGATCTAGGGTTTAACTTTCATGTGTGGATTTTTTTATCTACAGTTCGTGATTGCACTTGGTTGAGGTAAATTTATTTTGAATTTTATATAAACGAAACCTCAGATTTTGGGGTTTGATAGTTAAATTTACTGATTAGGCTGACACCCTTAGTTTTTGGGGTTTGATAGTCAAATATTACTTTAACTGATTAGGTTATGATCCTCAACAGTGATATTTAGATTTCTGGTTGTTTATTTAATTTTGATAAAAAAGACATTGTGATTCCGGGTTGTTATCTACTCATATATTGTTTTTTTATCACATAAAGCGTTGTAGAGTGGTATTAAGATATCTGGTTGTTAATTATATTGTAGGTTCTTGAAAGATATGAGCGAGCTTACAGTGAGGGCTCAACAAAGACAATACCTTTGATGATATTATGTCACATTCACTACTGAAGATGGTAAGAACTTCTGAAAAAACTTACAAATTTAATTGCAAAACTATTTTTGGGCTATACAATGACAAAGGGGCTTAAATCTCAAATCGTTGGAACCGACAAAAATTATCGACTGGTACATCTTTTGTAATTTTAAATGATAATCGTCATTTGCTTTATTAACGGTTCGGTCAAAAAATGCCAATAGAGGTTGACAGCGCGTCGTGTTATTTGTGAACATAACACAAATGATTCTCATGTCGTTTTCTTACAAAAAATAAGTCTTTAGTTGATAACAAAGCAAATGCTTTCAACTGATAAACTCTCTTTACTTAGCTTTTTTGTTGATTCAGAGTTTAAGACAAATTCAATTTTAACTAATAGGTGGCAAGAAGGATCAAAATATTTTTTTAAATGAAATTTTGCTTGCAAGTAGCAATTTGATCCATTATACTTCCTGTTTCATGTGTGACTCAAAGCATGTAGAAACTTTCATAACAATAACAGTTCGATCCATTATACTTCTTCCTGTTAGTAATCTAGCATGGTTGCCTTCTATTTTGAGTATCATTATGCCTAATCATATAAAATGTTTTGGAGTAAATTAAACCGATGTTCAGTGGAATGGTCAAAGTTCATAGATGGTCAAGTGGAAAAGTCAAATCATTTCTTTGTTTATTCGTCATTGACTATTTAATCATATCTTATTTTTAATTAATTTAATCATATCTTATGCTTAATTAATATATAGGTTCTTGGTGGTCTACTCCTTATTTTGTTATGATGTTTATGGTTCTGGTTGCAGGTAGACGTGAAAAGGAATTTAACATAAGAAAATTCCCTGGTCGTCACTAATTGGAAAAAATAGTCATACGTGAAGGTATGTTGAGTTGTATATGGATTGCCTTGCTTAGATAAATATGGTCAAATGTAAATTACTCTTAACCTAATACTTTTAATGTAAATTACTTTTAGTGTTTAGTGATGTGTTTTTTTATTGTGATTTGATTATGCTCTGTATTGACATATGGGCAGATTGTTGTATCCTCTTCACTATAGAAGTTTATGTTTGGATATTAAGTTTGGAAAGTGATTGTGGTTTATTTGAATTTTAATCTCTAGCATGTCAAATGGTTTTGTCAAATGGGTTGAAACTTGAAAGTCAAGTGTGCTAAAATGCATTAAAAGCTCTTACTTTCTTGGGTTCTGCCAAATTCCATAGAACATGTATGTATTCAGTAAGGGTTTAGTTTCACTCAATTTCATTGGTGTTGTTCGTGCTGATTAATGCAATAAAAACAAACCACTTTGTTCTGATTTTGAATAATTTAAAGATTACAATGTATGACCTACCTATTGGATTATTATTTGAACATTTTATTTGCATCTCAGGTTTGGCAGGTCTGTTTGAGCATCGGGTCGAGTTGGACTAAATTGATGGAATTTCTTAACTGATTGTGTAATTTGTTTACTCTTTAAGGTATATATGCAAGGCTACCTGATACTAAGACAACAACAGACACAATTCTTTAATGAAATTCATTTGCATCAAGTTGATCTATGTCCTTATTTTCATATTGATTCGTGGGCTTCATTAAACAAATCATATAAAACTGTAAGGCCTCCTAATCCAAGATCTCACTCAGCTAAAGCAACCAACAGGTGTGCGGAATCCACCTGATGATCAACCACTGCAGATGAAACACTAGAATGCAAGGATTTGAGAGAGAAATCAAGAATACACTGAGTATTCTTGATGAAGATGAATGACGTCACTCACACAAAGCAGCCGCCAGACAAAAGACAATGATTAGGGTTAGGTGCACAGAAATTCACACAGAAATCGTTACCTTATCTATTCCATATAAAGTTATATATACAAGGTGAAACCCGGACTTTCAAGACTAACTAGAAAGCCCGGACAAAACATATAGCACAAAGCTCAGAGCTTTTGTCACAAAACTCAGACAAAAGCTACACCTAACAAAACTCTGACCTTAGTCTATACATAAAACTCTGACTAAGGAAATCATACATAAAACTTGGACAATTGTCCCTAAGAACATCTTGGGACTAACTTTGAGCACATGTACAATAAAGACCCTAAATATTGGAAGACTTGCATTTATCACCAAAAGTGCATTAACAAACTCCCCCTTGATCAGTGCATGGTCTTCATTGAACTTGAGATCTTCAAACCCTCTTTGAAAAGCTGCTTCCTGCCCAGACCTTGTTCTTCACACAGAACTGGACCACCTTGATGAACCGGTCCGCAAGAACACGATCTTCTTCATTGTATTTTAGGGGCAGGCGCCGAAGCTTCTTCAAGTGTGCTTCCCTCAAGTTTGCGAGCCAAATCGGATCCAGTATCTTAGCAATCTCCTCCGTCACTTTCTTTTCAGTAATCACGGCTTCCCCAGTCTTCCCATTGAGATACCAATAACCTATTTTATCAAACTTATTGAGATCGAACTTTCGCATAGGTATTTTACGAAGGCAACTCGATGAAGGGTAAACCACTTTCCATTCCTCTTTACCAGTGAACTTATTTAGATATTTAACTCCTTGACCGACTGCTGGCTTGAACAGCTTCCACTTGCTCTCACGACTCTCAGCAACTAGATGAGGAATCAATCCTCTGATACTGGAAACGTTTGTATGGTTGTTGAGATCGAGTTGAGCAATGTGATGAAGATCACGTGCTGGAAGAGTCTGAAGATCCTTAGCCCTAGGCCTGAAGTACTGAACCCCATCGGTCCTTTTGATCATCACCAAGCTGTGCTGCTCGTCGAAATCCCAACTACGAATCTGACCCGAGTACTCACCTTTTGTCGATAGGTATCTCTTCCTTTGCGTGTCATCTGGAAGATCCCTAAACCATCTGCGAGCTGCCACACTGACTTCTTCGGGAATTCGTATTGGGTTGAAGATTTCTTCAGGCATTTCAACGCCAAACACAAAGCTTCTGAGAATATCGTTGTTGACCGGCAAGGACTCATACTCAATTGTCTTCCCTTTCGCAGTTTCAATAAAACTGAACTTGCCAGCCAAGTCGTCGTCTGTACGCCAATCCTCAAACGTTTCCTCAACCACTTCTCCAGGTTCCAAAACTAATTCAGCAACAGCCTCTACAGGGCCCTTATCTCCCCCTGCAGCTGCACCTGAGGACTCCCCCTCAACATGAGCCGGAGTCGCAGCTTCAGGAGCACGTGCGCTCCTTGACTGCTCCCCCTGCTTCGACGCGTTGGGATCCTTGTACTTATCAAGATCGTCTCTGATTTTCTTAAGTTCATCCATTTTGCACTTAGCCTGAACCTGAAAATCAGAAGCCGAACTCTCCCCCTGAGCAGCAAGGAGTGATACGAGATCTGTCACGATCCCGAGAAGCCGATCCGTAGTACTAACCAAGGTCGGTTGTCGAGCAGACGTTGATGCCTCTTGAGCTATGAACTTACCCAACTGGAGACTCTGATCCTTGGATAGACGAAAAAGCTAAGCCATCTGCTGGTCTCGTTCTGCATCCTTTTTCTTCAAGAGATCAATTTCGTTCTGTAGCCTAGAAAACTGAGTCTTGTGTTGAACCAAGACCTTGGCTGCATCCTGAAACTTGTCACGAACAAACTCCTGAAAGTTCTGCTGTTTACCTGAACTGGATGGTCTTGAGGCAGAAACTGGAGAAAATCTAGGAGCAGGAGGTCTTGAGCCAGACGGCTGTGCCCTGGATGGCCTAGGACCTGAAGATGGTATCACTGGTGTCACGGCCCCCGACCCGGTTTGACACGTTTCCGGAGCCGCGGGACAGAAATCCCGTGATATTTATTTAATTTAGGTTAGCAGCGGAATTTTAACATCAGGATCGTTGTAAAGCTAAAACTTTTCCCGATTATTTTATTTCACAACTCGGGATAAACCCCGATAATTTACAATACATGAGTTTTAGTGATAAATTCTTATTTCAAAACATATTTCTTTATTTTATACTGAGCCACTATTTTAAGCTTGAAATGCTCCTCAGCACTTTTCCTGATTTACAGCAGATCACCTGAAACATGTTTGAAAAAGGTTTTGTCAGCGGGAAATACTGAGTGAATCATTCTATTTGCTGAAAACGACACATTTGTTATAATTTACAGTATTAAGGGTTTTTACATATGTTTATTATCAACCAACTTTCAAGAATAGGTATTTGTCACAGACCAGCTCTGTGACTGTGGTCATATCACCATTGGCAGTCCCAATGAGTGACGTATGTCACATTTAGGCTCGCCCACCTAACGTGAAGGAAACAATAATAATAATACTGTGCACAATACCCCACATACCGGCTGTAATTTGGTGATTACATAAACTTAATCACTGTAATTATAACTCTGAAAAATGATTTGGAGTATTGTAAAACAGTTAATAAAAAAGAGAATGACTCACATTGCAGATTTAGTATGGCTAGAATATGATTTAGTCCTGGTAACCTAATTTCAATAATAATGCACACAAAACAGGGTTAGTGATCAATACAGCAGTTACGATAACTCACGAGATCAAATTCTCACAATGAACGACAAAGTGCTATACTTAAACTCATTTATCGAATTAACGACAAACGACAAAGTATCACCCTAATGTGGGCAGCACTTAAACATTCTTTGGATATATTGATCTCGGAAAATGAATCGTAATAGCGATCGAGTAATTACCCTGTTCCGCGGCAGCGATCCGATATTAGTGTGTGTTTAATAGTAGTATAACAGCTCCAATTCAACGCACAGACAGTATTTGAGCGTCGTTCTAATTCCAAAATTCAAGTCCCGAAGTCGGCTATTTATAGTGAAAATTTGGACTCGCTTACGGACCGTATGCTAGGTCCCTTACGGTCCGTAAAGGAACCGGTTTGCTTACGGTCCGTAAGGACTTACCCTTACGGTCCGTAAAGGGTGCAGTCTATACGGTAGAGTAGGCTAGTCAGTGGCATAGGTTTGATGATTCACTCAAAAATCAAATTCAGTATATACAACTCGATTTTAAAGATAATTATCGAGTAGGGTTTAACCCCCCTGAGTTTTAGGGGCCCTATCCTGATTCCGATTATTCCGGAAATTTTAGGGTTAGTGCGGAATTACTTGGGTGTCTCAATTAGGGTTTCCTTATTGACTAATTATCATTCTAATTATTAATTTAAATAAGAGTTGTTACATCCTCCCCACCTTAGGAAAAATCTCGTCCTCGAGATTTATTGAAACAGATGAGGATACTTGCGCTTCATTTCCGATTCTAGTTCCCAAGTGTATTCCGGTCCTCTCTTTGAATTCCATTTGACTTTCACCAGTACTAGTCGCTTGTGTTTGAGAAACTTGATCTTTCGGTCTTCTATTTGTAAAGGTTTTTCTATGAATTTCAACTTTTCATTTACCTCTATATCTTGAAGAGGTACTACCAGGGATTCGTCTGATAAACATTTCTTGAGGTTGGATACATGAAATACATCATGTACTGTTGGTGCAGTTGTCTGTCGACTACATCTTCATTCGTGTCTTAGAGTCTTAGAATAGGAATGATTGTAAATGATTGTAAATATGAGAAATAGTGATTGTATAGGTTTAGATATTGGATCGCTCATTAGGGTATTATTGGGCTGAACCGCTCGAACGGTTAGAAGCTGAACCGTTCGAATGGCAATCAATCTGGGCCGCTCGTGTGACAAACTAGCTGGATCGCTCGTATGGCAAACCAGCTGGACCGCTCATTTGTCAGGTTACATGAACCGCTCCAGTGACATATATGGGCCGCTTATTGGGCCTGTCCAATAAGCGGTCCCAGATCTCTATATATACCCTAAAGGCGATCTGAGTTAGAACAGTTGGAACATTGTGTAGAAATTGTGCCGAAGCTTTGCCGGTGCGAGATTTGAAGTGTAATCAGCGTCAAATCAATAAAACAAGTAGTTAAAGTGATTTGCCTGCTGTTTCTACCTTAGTTTCTTGTAATTCCGCACCTGAAACCAAGGAGAAAGCCTCTGAACGACTCGTTCGGGTCAGAATACGATCCTACAAGTGGTATCAGAGCTCAGGAAGAGGTTCTCTGCAGAAATTAGCCGGATTTCATCACTTTTTCTTACTTCTACACCTTCTTTTTCTGATTCGAGAAGATTTCACGGTCGGAATTTGCTCAATTTTTCACAGATTGTGCGAAATAGTATCGAGATAAACCCTAGAAAGTTTCAGATCTAAATTCAAAGTCTAAGTGGATCAAAATTGGAATTGAAGTTGAACCGCTCGATCGAATAGGTTGTGGACCGCTTATCCGGACGAATCAGGAACCGCTCATTCGATCGGATTACCCTTGAATCGCTCATTCGGACGGTTGGGAACCGCTCATCCGAACGGTTGGGAACCGCTCATTCGGACAATCTGATCTTGAACCGCTCCAAATTCATTGTTGTGAATCGCTTATTCAGACTTATTTGGATCGCTCATCCGGACCATTGTGAATCGCTCATTCGGTCGAATTGTTCCTGGATCGTTTATTCGAATTGATTTGGACCGCTTATAAGACTGATTGTGGATCGCCTATTTGGATCATTTCTGGATCGCTTATTCAGACAATTTTTGGACCGCTTATTTGTCATCCGGTTTGCTTATCTGGACCGCTTATTTGGCTAAATTGCTGTTTGGTTCGCTTTTCTGTCACATTTAGATCGCTTATTCGTCAACAAACACGTGTCGTTTTGGTTTGCGAAACATGGCAATGATGTTTGATGAACAGGAGAATTATTATTTCGAAAGATTTAATAACTGGAATAACGGATTTCTAGATGAGGGTTATAGAAAAGTGAGCAAAGATGGTTGGACAAAAAGGTTCAAATATTTTGTGTGTCTGAAAGACGAAACGTTGGATGATCTTAAAGACAGATATAGTGTTTTACTGAATTATATGAAAGATCATGAGATATACCCGTCAAATGTTGAAAAATTAGAGAAATTTGCAGATGCATTACCGATTGAATGGGGTGAATGTTTGAAGAATTTAAGGGAAAACTCAAATTTTTCAAAATTATCTCTAAATCAATTCATCAGCAAACTTCAAGCTCATGAACTTGAAACCAGAAAGAAAAGGAAAGATTTGATCAAGGTTTTGGAATATAATGTGCTAGATCTAAGTTCAGATGTGATTGAAGAGATGCACAAAAGGGTTACTAAATGTATCAGGACAAAACATGTGCTGAAATACGATTTCAAACAAGGTTGTTATATTGATAATAATGGAAATCCTTTTGATTTCGTTAAATTGTTTTGTGCAGGTACATTGATAGCAAAGGAAGAAGAAACTTCAAAAGCTGAAGAATCGGTGAAGAATGAAACAATGTGCTCAACATGCGATAACTTTAAGACTGACAATGACAAACTCGTGAGAGACATAGAAAGTTTGACATTTGAAGTAAAAAAGTTGAAAGACGAGAAGCACGTTGCTAAAAATCAGATTCTTTCTCTGGAAAAAGATTGTGAGAAGTTGAAAGCTGAAAATGACAAACTGTTGGTTGATTTTAACAGTTTGACTTTGAAAAATCAAGAATTTGAGGGGCAAGTGAAAATTCTTGAAGATGGGAGAAATGTGTTTAGTAAAAACAACATTGAAAAACAAAAGATGATAAATTCCCATCTTCAGAAGATTGTCGAACTTGAAAAAGAAGGTGAAAGCGCTCAAAAGAGAATCAAAGAGTTGGTAAAAGAGCTTGAAAGCAAAAAGAAATCGTCAGAAGATGAGGATTTCTGGATAAAGCTTGAAAACAAAAACCTGAAAGCGAATGAATCAAAATTTCAGGAACAGATCTAAATTTTGATAAATGAAAAGTCTGTTCTTGAAAATTTGAAGGTTGAGAATGAAAATTCCATCAAGTCTCATCTTGAGAGAATATCTCAGCTTGAGGAAGAAGCTAAGAATTCCAGGATCAAGATAGATAAACTTGAGAAGAAATTGATCAGTTTTGCGACTAAATCTGACAAGTTGAATATTCCTTGTCCAAAACCGATCAATTCAGTTCCGATAAGTGAAAAGGCTATAAACTTTGACAAAGTCAAAGTCAAAGATTGTGATGATAAAACTGATGAGGAAAATGAGAATTTTTATTCAGCAGATGAGTCTGAGACAGAGTCTGATGATGAAAATGTTAAAAAAGAAAAACAAAAATTGTTTTTAAAGTTGAAAGAAAAATTTCAGAAAACTGTTCTGCAATCAACTGAAAAAGGTGAATGCTCTAAGCAAAAACCTGTGAAGAAGATTGTAAAACAGAATTAAAACTTTAAAAATGAAGAAAAAAACTCATCAGTACGATCATCCAATCAAAAGAAAAAATTACAAAAAATAGAAAATGAAAATTCAAAATTTGTTGTGTGCAGAACAAACCACAGTGCAAAAGCGTCAAAACCAGCACATTTGAGGAAGGAATATCACCAAGCCAGACAATGTTATGATCTGAGCGTTTGGTGTGAAAATGGTGATAGGTATGATAACAGGGTGTGCTACAGCTGCGGATATCAGGGGCATATTGCTGTTAACTGCCAATACTGGAGTTATGAGACCAGAAGGTGCTATAATTGCAATATCAAAGGTCACATTGCCAGAGATTGCCCAAGGAGATCGCATGAAAGATTGAGGGCCAATTCTCAGAAAATGGCAAAGAAAATTCCAGTCAAAGTCAAGCCCCAGGAGCAAAAGGTTCTGAAATCTAAAGTTCCAGTACAGTCAATTCAGGATAAGAAAGTTAAACTTTCACAGGGGCAGAAAGACCGACTGAGGAAAAAGAGAAAGAAAGCGAGAGAATATCTCGAAAAGATTTTGTCCTCGGGTTCACCCGACAGATCGAAGAAGAGTTCTGATGAATCAACTTCCTCGGCTGCAAAGTCAAGCAAGATGAATTCATCAGATGCAAATCTGAGGACAAAAGAGGAGAAAAAGAAGAAAGTGAAGTTTTCACTTCCTGGCGATGAATTTGTTTCTTCGAAAACAAAGGAGCCACATGTCGGCGATGAATCTGACTCATTAAAGTCAGACAAGCCACATCCAGGCAATGATTCTGGTATGGTAAAACCAGAAGAGCCATGTGTTGAGGTAAAGGTCGAGAATTCTAGTTTAACAATGGATGAGAAAAATTTTCCACCATTGTTGAATAAGAATTCAAAATCACCCAAGGCTGGTCAGGCTTGGGTGAAACTTTTCAAATAGAAAAATCTGACTTGCCGGAGCTCCCAGGTTTGTAAGAGTGGAGCATGAATCGGCATCTTTTAAATCGGTGTTTGAAGGTTTTTGCAGGAATTGCCGGAGATCTCAAGATGGTATCGTGGATCATGAATCGGCATCTTTCTTGAATTTTATTCGGTAACGTCAATCATGCAAACGGTAAAGAGGTTTGGTTGTGTTTGTGAATGTTTTACAAGTGGTACAGAGGATTCTGGACTGCATATGGTAAATCAAGGACATTAACTTGTACTTGGATTTTCCTACTTTTGTTTAGAAAACAAGATGATGAAGTAACCCCGTACCTAAACTGTTTGGTAAACAAACTAAGTTTTCCGGAAAAGCCATTTTGATTAAAACAAACTTAAGTGTTTTGAAATCACAATGGGAAAATAGTTTGTTGTGAGGGGGAGTTCTGATTGTTTACGCCAAAGAGGATGGAGAATTGAAGTGATTCTCATCATGTTGTCAAGTTTGTACAGTTTGTTTCAAATTTTCCCAGAAAATCAAAATTGAAACATATTTTGATTTTAGGGGGAGAAAAATTTTAAAAAAATTAGAAAATTTGAAAATGTCAAAAACATTAAAAATTGTAAAAATGAGTTTTGTTGCGAAACAAGAGGAAATGATAGTAAATCAGTTAGACTATCACAGCACGCTAAAGAAATGTAATGCCAAATGTGATAAACGGTCTCACTGATGATGTGACGATAGGTTTTTGTACATTTAGTAGATTTATTCGGGATATAAACCTAAAATTTCAAACTTGTGAAATTCGTGGGGAACACTACTTGGATATATAGGTAACCCCTGAAATCTCGTTTGAAAGGTCTCGTATTCTGATATACTAGGTGTTTATACTCTATGATGTCTGGGGTATTATTCCGGGACTTCTGCTGAACGGAAGTTCTGACCTAGTCCTTGGCTAATACTTTCCACAAAATGCTTGAAATATAGCATAAAGCCCTCAGTTGATTAGACAATAAAATTGATAATCATCTGTTGTAGCTGAAAAGATCCTCTAAAGGGGACACACTGCTAAGTCGAAGCTGATATCTCTCTGCTGAACGGAAGTTCTGACCTGAGATCCCTCAGTTCTCGCATCTTTCCCCTAATTTATGTACAGACATCATTGTAGTGTTTATACCTGTAAGACTGAATATTGGGATTCTGGATACGGGAGTATATTCAAGAGGTGGGACACATGAATCGAACTAAGTTCATAAAATACCTAAATAGTATCCTGAATAGATTGAAAATTGTATGAAAATTTAAGAGGACAATTATATCGTCAATCTACGTGAATCGTTTAGAACTTAAAACGATTAAAAGCTTAACGGTGCTTGTGTTATGTCTCAAAAACTGATATGATCCTCTTGCACAAACTCACAAAAATATGTTTGTTTTGCATTTAAATTTCTGTCTTTGCATTTATGTTTCATATTTTCAAAAATCCAAAAAAGATTTTCGTCAACTGATGGTGAAGAGCTGATTTTCAAAATCTCAAAGGCTAAACTTGATGAACAGACAGGTTGGTTAAGTTGTTTGAAATGTTTAAAATGATTCATTAGGTTGAATCAGAAATTGAAATGTTTCAAATTTGTGAAGCAGTGGTTAATTGAAAACAGTATCACATGATTAAGTTGATTCATTAAGTTGAATCACAATTATTCTGTTTTGTGATAGAGTGGTTAAGTTTTGCAGGTTTCTGATCCTGTTGCTACAGATAGCCAGGAGACATATCAGAACCAGAGATGATGAGCTGAACAGAGAGAAGCCAGGAGATAATTTCGATGGTGGTAACAAAATCCCAGACATCTATCCTAGCAGAGTGATAGGGGGAGTCTGATGAAGGTTATAGCCAAAGAAAGTTAGATCCAGGCAGAATTCTTGAAGAAGACCGAACTATATCCGAGAATGTCGTGTTGAAGACTCTCACTGAAGATTCCGTCAACATTCAAGGGGGAGTCTGTTGGTGCAGTTGTCTGTCGACTACATCTTCATTCGTGTCTTAGAGTCTTAGAATAGGAATGATTGTAAATGGTCGTAAATATGAGAAATAGTGATTGTGTAGGTTTAGATATTGGATCGCTCATTAGGGTATTATTGGGCTGAACCGCTCGAACGGTTAGAAGCTGAACCGTTCGAATGGCAATCAATCTGGGCCGCTCGTGTGACAAACTAGCTGGATCGCTCGTATGGCAAACCAGCTGGACCGCTCATTTGTCAGGTTACATGAACCGCTCCAGTGACATATATGGGCCGCTTATTGGGCCTGTCCAGTAAGCGGTCCCAGATCTCTATATATACCCTAAAGGCGATCTGAGTTAGAACAGTTGGAACATTGTGTAGAAATCGTGCCGAAGCTTTGCCGGTGTGAGATTTGAAGTGTAATCAGCGTCAAATCAATAAAACAAGTAGTTAAAGTGATTTGCCTGCTGTTTCTACCTTAGTTTCTTGTAATTCCGCACCTGAAACCAAGGAGAAAGCCTCTGAACGACTCGTTCGGGTCAGAATACGATCCTACATGTACTCCAGCTAGTTCTTCTGGTAGCTGTAAGCGATAAGCAACTGGTCCGATTCGTTGAATCACTGGGAATGGTCCAACATATCTTGGACTCAGTTTTCCTTTCTTACCGAATCGTACTACTCCTTTCCAAGGAGATACTTTCAAAAGTACTTTATCTCCTATTTGGAATTCGAGTGGCTTGCGACGATTATCTGCATAGCTTTTCTGGCGATCTCTGGCTGTTTTTAATCTTTCCTTGATTTGTGTTATCTTGTCTGTGGTTTCTTGTACAATTTCTGGACCTGATAATTGACTTTCTCCTATTTCCGCCCAACATACAGGTGTTCTGCACTTGCGTCCATACAGTGCCTCGAATGGAGCGGCTTCGATACTTGAGTGATAACTATTGTTATAGGAGAATTCAATTAATGGTAAATGGTTATCCCAATTACCTCCAAAGTCAATTACACATGCTCGGAGCATGTCTTCTAGAGTTTGGATCGTCCTTTCACTTTGTCTGTCTGTTTGTGGATGATATGCGGTACTTAGATTGAGTCGGGTTCCCATTGATTCTTGGAAACTTGTCCAGAAACGGGAAGTGAAACGACTATCTCTATCCGATACATTGGAGAGTGGAACTCCATGTAAGGATACTATTTCATCTACGTACAATTTGGCTAACCTTTCCATGCTAAAGGTTTCCTTTATTGGTAAAAAATGAGCTGATTTGGTTAATCGATCCACGATTACCCAAATGGCATCATTACCTTTTCGGGTCTTGGGTAACTTAGTAACAAAGTCCATTGTTATGAGTTCCCATTTCCATACAGGCATTTCTAACTGTTGTAGTAGACCTGAGGGTTTCTGGTGTTCGGCTTTAACTTGTAAACAAGTTAAACACTTAGATACGTATTCGGCTATATCCTTTTTCATTCCTATCCACCAGAAATTCTTTCTTAAATCTTGGTACATCTTATTGTTTCCTGGGTGTATAGTATATCTAGATTTATGAGCTTCTTCTAAAATCTTTGATCTTAAATTTCCTTGTTTAGGTACCCAAATTCTGCTTTTGTGGAATTTCCAAATTCCATCATTTCCTTGTTCCAATTCTTTTAGGTAACCTTTCATTCCTTCGGTCTCGTCCTTGATTGCCGTTTCCTGAATTTCCTTCAGTTGTTCCATTAAATCTACTTGTAGATTTATTCTAAGAGCACGGACTCGCTTTTGCTTTTCATGGAACTTACGACTTAAGGCGTCAGCGACTACGTTCGCCTTTCCTTCGTGATATTGAATATCACAATCGTAATCACTCAGGATTTCCATCCATCTTCTTTGTCTCATGTTTAACTCTTTTTGCCCGAATATATACCTTAAACTCTTATGATCTGTATAAACAGTAAACTTACTTCCATACAGACAGTGTCTCCATATCTTAAGGGCAAAAATTATGGCTCCTAATTCTAAATCATGAGTCGTATAGTTTTCTTCGTGCTTTTTCAATTGTCTGGAAGCATACGCAATTACCTTCTTGCGTTGCATTAACACACATCCGTATCCAAATTTTGAAGCATCACAATATACTTCAAAATCTTCTATTCCTTCTGGTAAGGCTAAGATTGGAGCATTGGTTAACTTCTGCTTTAAAATTCTGAAGGCTTCTTCTTGTTTAGGTCCCCACTCAAACTTAGTGGCTTTACAGGTTAGCTTAGTTAATGGTACAGCTATCTTGGAAAAATCCTTAATAAACCGTCTATAATAACCGGCTAAACCTATAAAACTTCTAATTTCCATTGCAGTTTGCGGAACCTTCCAATTAGTAATTTCTTCTATCTTAGCAGGATCTACATGAATACCTTCGTGGTTTACCATGTGTCCTAAGAATTGCACTTCTTGTAACCAAAATTCACATTTTGAGAATTTAGCGTACAACTTTTCTTTTCTTAACAAAGTTAAGAGTGCATGCAAGTGCTGACAATGTTCGATCTAACTTTTTGAATAAATAAGTATATCGTCTATGAAAACAATTACAAATTTATCCAGATATGGTTTACAGATCCTGTTCATCATGTCCATAAATGCTGCAGGTGCATTAGTTAATCCAAAGGGCATGACTGTAAACTCATAATGTCCATACCTAGTCCTGAAAGCAGTTTTAGGTATGTCTTCCTCTTGAACCTTTAATTGATGGTATCCGGAGTGCAAGTCTATCTTAGAAAAATATTTAGCGCCTTGTAATTGATCAAAGAGATCATCAATCCTAGGTAATGGGTATCGATTCTTAATTGTAACCTTATTCAATTCTCTATAATCAATACACATTCTCATTGATCCATCTTTCTTTTTCACAAACAACACTGGTGCACCCCAAGGGGATGAACTAGGTTGTATAAATCCTTTGCTTAGTAATTCATCTAATTGCTTCTTTAATTCTATCATTTCGGTAGGAGCTAATCGATAAGGTGCCTTGGCTATCGGTGTAGTTCCTGGAATTAGATGAATCCTAAATTCTACCTCCCTATCTGGTGGTAATCCAGGTAAATCTTCTGGAAATACATCTGGGTATTCTGAGACTACAGGGATTTCCTTAAGTTCTTTTCCTTTAGTACAAATGATTACTGAAATCATATATATTATTCCCTGATTTCGTTCATAATTAGCAACTTTCATTACTGATATGAACTTTAGTGGCTTCCGAGGTTTATCTCCTGAAATCTTAATTACCTCTCCATTAAGTGCTTGAATTTCTATAGAGTTCTTATCACAAATGATTTGAGCATGGTTGGCTATTAACCAATCCATTCCTAATACTACATCAAATTCAGCTAATTTCATAGGAAATAGGTTTGCAGTAAACTTATGACCTAAAAGTTCTATTTCTACTTTTTGCAAAACCTGATTGATTTTTACTGAATTCCCATCTGCAGTTTCGACTGTAAAAATCTGCCTAACGGTAGTTAATGGTAACTTAAGAGCTTGATAGAATGAAGTATTTATAAAACTTTGGTTGGCACCAGAGTTAAATAATACTTTTGCATAGACGTTGTGAACTAAAAACGTACCGGCAATCACATCCGGAATGAGTTCTGCTTCTTGAGTAGTCAGCTGAAATGCTCTAGCATTCTTCTTAGTAGCTCCTTCAGCTGCCTTGGGTTTGTTGTCTACTGAGTTAACTAACTTAGGACATTCTGGTTTGATGTGTCCGGCTTCTCCACAATGGTAACAAATTATGGATTTCTTTCTGCAGTTTTCTTCATGATGTCCTGTTGTTTTGCAAAAATTGCAAAATTGGTTACATTTTCCAAAATGTTTCTTTTTGCAAATTTTGCAGAATGGCACAGTTGAAGATTGCCCTGTTCCTCTCCTCTTGAAATTACTACTATTACCCATCCTAAATCCTTGGGTAATTCTCTGAGCTAATTCCTTCTTCCTATCTTCATCTCGTGTGCGTATCAGTTCATCAGTTAAGGTGTTAGCTAATTCAACTGCATCGTCAATAGTGTGAGGTCTCGCAGCTTTAACGATATTGCGAATTTCGCTAATTAATCCCCAAATATAACGAGAAATGAGTACCGGTTCTGGCGAAGCCAGTGTTGGTACCACTCTAGCATATTCGAAGAATGTCGAAGTGTAACCACGACAATCTACACCTAACATCCGATGGTTTAGGAACTTGTTTGCCATTTGTTCCTTTTCATACTCAGGACAGAATTTTCTTTCTACCAGACTCTTGAATTCTTCCCAAGTCATAGCATACGCCCTAGTTCTTCCTTTAGCTTGTAACACAGTGTTCCACCATTCAAGTGCTCCTTCTTTAAATAGATTTGAGGCGTACATGACCTGATCATCTTTGGCACACTTGCTTATTGCAATCACTGCTTCGGTTTTCTCTAACCAACGCAGCGATGCAGTTGCCCCTTCATTGCCTGCAAATTCAGCGGGTTTACAAGCAAGAAATTCTTTGAAAGTGCAACCAGGTGCTGCAGCTTTTCGTTTCTTGGGGAGCGGTGTGTGCTGGGATTCATTATCATGATTAGTATGATTATTCCCCCCGTTTATACTATTGCTAGAGTTATCCTCAATAGTAATAGTATGTTTACTAGGAATAATATGTTGCGGTTCGATGGGATTTTTCACAGCAGCAACAAATGCTGGAATAGCATTAGCTATCCCTTGAGCAACAATGGTTTCAATATCTTGTCTGGTCATGTATTGATCTCCCGGATGTTGCTCTGATTGATTAACCTCATTTACTGGTTCATTATCACTATTTGCCATCTGATAATAATAATTCTTATTAGTATTTGATAATTAGCAATTATACACAACAATCAGACAATTCATAATGCACGTAAAGTCAAAACTATCGATTTCTCGATTCTATTGTATATTAGTATAGTATGTATCAATACACACCAATATTTTACAATGTTTTATTCGTTATGTTACAACTTGTTTCACTATTTCTTTTACTATTATACAACTGGGACCTTGATTTTTATGATCTTGAGCCACCAATCACATTGAACCAATGATAAATATAGAGCTTTACCGTCCTCCTATCTCTCGTTACTTATCACTTTAAAAACGAAGTTCCCTTCCGTCATATTTCCAGGCAATCTGTCCCCCTATCTCCCTGATTCTATTCCCGGCATCCATCAATTCTTCACCAAAATGGCGCAGTTCAGCCATATTCTCATGGCTCATTGGTGGATTAGGTAGGGGTTCTGGGTCGAATTGTGGAAGGAAGGAATAAGGGTCGTTGACAATATTTTGATATTGCCAATCATTCGTCCACCATTCTTCCATTTCTACAGGTTGGTCATGGACTATTGGTTCAGGGATTGTTGGTGCAAAATTCATAGGGATTGGGTTTTCGATAGGATAGGTAAAAATATTTGTGTTGACAGGCTGCATAGTCTCACAGTTTGCCAATAAAGTATCTATCTCTTCCTGAAAAGTAATTCTCTTGTTTTGATTAGAGCTCTCTCCGACTTCTACCTGAGTTGGTCTAGAACCTTGCCCTACTTCCATTTCTATTTCTTGAGAATATTCCTCAAACTGTATTCCCATTTGCCTAGTCTCTTCCTCGACTTCTATTACTATTTCTGGCTGTTTACCACGTTCTTTTGCTATTTATAAAGGATTGTTTATTTTAGGAAGTTTTGGAACTGGCTTTTTCCTACGGATACGACTCCCCCACACATAATTCTTCTTTTTCTTTCGTTTTGGTTTTGACAAAGATGGAGCATGGAATTCTACAGGTTGGTCTACATCAGCAAAGTATCCAGTAAATTCCTGGGAAACTTCTATCTTCACTAGGTAAAGATTGAGGTTCTGAAAAGCTTCAGATATCTCGTTCATGCTGTGTAGCATATATGCAAAATGCACAAAAATATTAAGTTAAAACTTTGGAACAAAGTTTAACAAATAACATCAAGTCTTATTGCACACTTATTTGTACAAAATACAAGAAAACGTACACTCAGATTTATTTATTTACTTACTGAGAATTACTAGTACTAAATTTAGAGTACTTTAAATATTTGCATTTTCTGCTACAGTAGCTAGCATATATAAATTTGTCCATTTTTCATCTAGCTTATCTTCCCACGGTGATTTATTGATTAAATCCTGGGTTTCCTTTTTAATCCTCTTTTCTCGGATTTGCTCCTTACTTTTCTTAATAATCATACTCCTTTTTCTAGGAGAAAGTGGATTCTCATACTGTGCCTTACGCACGAATATTCCTTCTTCAGGAATTGTAGGGAGCTTTGAAAATTTAGTTTTGGATGAACTTCCTTCTTCGTAAATTAATCTATCTAATTTAAGATAGATATCTTGCAACTTTTGTTTACCCATACTGTAATTAACAAATAATCAGTTTAAATAAACACATAATCATATAAGAGTAATCAGGAAAAATTAAGTATCGTTTAAATACTTAATTAGCTTAACTCAGTGGCTCTGATACCACCTTGTTTCTGTCACGGCCCCCGAACCGGTTTGACCCGTTTCCGGAGCCGCGGGACAGAAATCCCGTGATATTTATTTAATTTAGTTTAGCAGCGGAATTTTAACATCAGGATCGTTGTAAAGCTAAAACTTTTCCCGGTTATTTTATTTCACAACTCGGGATAAACCCCGATAATTTACAATACATAAGTTTTAGTGATAAATTCTTATTTCAAAACATATTTCTTTATTTTATACTGAGCCACTATTTTAAGCTTGAAATGCTCCTCAGCACTTTTCATGATTTACAGCAGATCACCTGAAACATGTTTAAAAAAGGTTTTGTCAGCGGGAAATACTGAGTGAATCATTCTATTTGCTGAAAACGACACATTGGTTATAATTTACATTATTAAGGGTTTTTACATATGTTTATTATCAACCAACTTTCAAGAATAGGTATTTGTCACAGACCAGCTCTGTGACTGTGGTCATATCACCATTGGCTGTCCCAATGAGTGACGTATGTCACATTTAGGCTCGCCCACCTAATGTGAAGGAAACAATAATAATAATACTGTGCACAGTACCCCACATTCCGGCTGTAATTTGGTGATTACATAAACTTAATCACTGTAATTATAACTCTGAAAAATGATTTGGAGTATTGTAAAACAGTTAATAAAAAAGAGAATGACTCACATTGCAGATTTAGTATGGCTAGAATATGATTTAGTCCTGGTAACCTAATTTCAATAATAATGCACACAAAACAGGGTTAGTGATCAATACAGCAGTTACGATAACTCACGAGATCAAATTCTCACAATGAACGACAAAGTGCTATACTTAAACTCATTTATCGAATTAACGACAAACGACAAAGTATCACCCTAATGTGGGCAGCACTTAAACATTCTTTGGATATATTGATCTCGGAAAATGAATCGTAATAGCGATCGAGTAATTACCCTGTTCCGCGGCAGCGATCCGATATTAGTGTGTGTTTAATAGTAGTATAACAGCTCCAATTCAACGCACAGACAGTATTTGAGCGTCGTTCTAATTCCAAAATTCAAGTCCCGATAGTCGGCTATTTATAGTGAAAATTTGGACTCGCTTACGGACCGTATGCTAGGTTCCTTACGGTCCGTAAAGGAACCGCTTTGCTTACGGTCCGTAAGGACTTACCCTTACGGTCCGTAAAGGGTGCAGTCTATACGGTAGAGTAGGCTAGTCAGTGGCATAGGTTTGATGATTCACTCAAAAATCAAATTCAGTATATACAACTCGATTTTAAAGATAATTATCGAGTAGGGTTTAACCCCCCTGAGTTTTAGGGGCCCTATCCTGTTCCGATTATTCCGGAAATTTTAGGGATAGTGCGGAATTACTTGGGTGTCTCAATTAGGGTTTCCTTATTGACTAATTATCATTCTAATTATTAATTTAAATAAGAGTTGTTACATCCTCCCCACCTTAGGAAAAATCTCGTCCTCGAGATTTATTGAAACAGATGAGGATACTTGCGCTTCATTTTCGATTCTAGAAGACGAGCTATATACAATGGAATCTAAATCATTTGTTTTGTCATTCCATCTAGCTAGGCGAATACTCCAATCGGAAGAGGGACCGAGAGAAGCAACCTTCGCTCGAAATAACTCACGCTTTCTTCTTTCGGGGGGTAGAAGACGATTTTGGAGTTCTTTCATTACTAAACGAAGATATTGTTTTTCGGATGGCATATCATCAATCAATTCATCTACAATAACTTCCTCCATAGGCCGTTTCCCTTTGTCAATTGTACGGGAGGACGGACATGCATCTAAAGCAGCATCAAGCTCTAAAATCACATCATCAGTTTCTACAGCAACCCCTGTTGCCGAAGACGTAGAAACTGGAACTTCAACAGGCACAGCTTCTTGAAGAGAAGCAACAACAACTGGTTCAAAAATCACAGGTTCTTGAACAGGTTCAAGTTCCGGAATAACAGCCGGTGGTTGTTGAAGATCAACCTGAGGTTGAACAACCACGGGCTCTTGAGCATCTCCAACAAAGATTTTATCGATACCATCTCTAATGTTTAACCATTTCGAATCAGCCTCTGGATTGTAGTTGTCTTGAAGAATAACACCACACAAGGAAGTCGTAACTGGACGTGCATCAGTCCTTTTCGACTCGTTAACCCTTTCACAATCAGTGAAGATACGACTAGGCATTGGTGCTAGAGCATAGGCAGGCAAAGTTCCTTCGAATGAAAGATTCGGCAACAAATGTCGAAAAATAAGACAAAGGAATCGAGGATACAAAATCATCAATCTCTTATCATTTGCCTTCAGACAGATCTGGTGTTTGAGAGCTTGGAGAATCATTAGAGAGAAATTGTATGGCTGATTGTAAGTTAACCCAATCATCCCAGACACAAGATCATTACCCATTGTATCAGTTCCCGATTTTCGTGGAGACAAACACTGCATCTACACATGAAAGAAGAATCTCCACTGCCCAAGAAACATGGCCTTGTAGATCTCCTTCTTATCAAAAGAACCAGCATAGCCGAAAGATCTAACTCCACATTCTCGTATTTGACGCACATAGCACGTGTTACCATGATCTAAATCACCAAAACGGAGAGCCGCACGAATAACTGCCTCCGTGATAACAATAGAACTTCCAGAAACAGTAGCTTCGATAGTATCATCAACAATCCGAGCCGTACGCCAAAAATCATCAATATACGCTTGCACTTGGTGAATATTTTCTGAAATCGCGAAACCAATTCTCGAATTTCGAAGAAAACGAATAATATCAGCATATTCAGCTCCACCATGAACGTTCACATTTAGCAAGGCAATTTGATTATGATTCCGATGGAACTCACGAACTGGACGAGGTTGTTCTGCCATCCCTGTTGAAAACAAACCAAGAACGAAACACATGCATCAGATATAGTTGTCGAACAGTTAAAGAAGTTAATCATTCAGTTTTCACACAATACACATCAATATTCAACTCCTGGCAGAAATTGTCACAGAGTCAAAATCACACAAGTTAACGTATATAAAATAAAGCCTCGAACAGGAGTAGACCTTCAATAGACACACACACAGTCAAATACACAGACTAATAGTAAAACTTGGCAACACAGAACACTTGTACACCTTGGACCAAAACAGAAAACCTGTAAAGCTCGGGGCAGACAAGTCATAATAAAAACTCAGTCAAAAGACAAACAGGCAGAACTGTTTAAAAACTCGGGGTATAAGTCAGACATAAACTCGGAGTAACATAAGAAAACCGGTTGGGCGAAACTCGGAGACTGTCCCAAAACAAATCGGAGTCACATGAGGCAATACTCGGACCCACAAAACTTTATAAAACTCGGAACATTGACCATATAAGAACTCGGAACAAACATAAGAATTCGGAACCATGTTGAAACTCGGAGCAATATAAAACAAGTAAACTTTGGACTGCCAAACAGTAACAAGCCTCGGACTGATAAGATTATAAGGAAAAACTCGGAGACGTAGTCATAACTCGGAACACATGGTCAAAAACTCGGAGCATAATGTTTTGGTCAAACTCGGAACTGATTGATTCAATACTCGGACAGTATGCAGACACAGATTATAGAAAAACTCGGAACCACAGTGACTACATTCAAAAACTCGGAATATAATGTTTTGGAATGCAGACTCAGAAAGCACATTATCATAAAGCTCGGACTGACTGAAGTTTTAAAACTCAGACAGCAGGGTTGTTTCAAAAACTTTCAACATTTTTCTTAAAGAACCTCGGAAACATTGAACAAGCACTGGTAGGTCCGATTCTCAAAACAAAACTCGGAAACATAATTAAACATCGGAGCAATCAGTTTGTGAAAACGAACTAACTGATTTGCTAAGCTCAGCCCCGAAACTTGAACTTGACACTTTGAATTTCTTAATAAAAAGCTTGGAATCGATAAGAGCATAAATGTTAAGATTCATCATTGAATCAAAACCTTGAACTCTCCGAACTTACGGAAGAGAAAAGGTTTGAAACTCAAAATCTTAACACAACAACACAAGAACTCATCTTTCATGATGAATCAAACGGTAAAAAAATTCAAATTTCTTCATCTTCTTCACACAACTAAGTTTCGCGCCAAGCACATTCATACAAGATTTTCAACCTAACAAAGCTCTATAACAACTCAATCAAGCAATTTTCTACATGATTCAAGAAACCCAACATCAAGAACACCAAGTTCTTGAAGCCAAACAAAAAAGCCCCAAATTTTTCTATAAAACCCTAACTTCAAGAACACCAAAATTATCACATAGAATCAACAATTTGTAAGAAAGCAAGAAGATTCAAGCATGAATTACACAAAATACATGAACACTAAGTTCACATTCAAGCCCTAGAATTCAAAATCTTACCAAAAAGAAACCATGAAGATGTAAGGGTTAAGAGTGACATACCTTGAAGAAGAACACTTAGTGATTTATGAGAAATGAACAAGAAATATGCAAGAGCCAAGAAAGATGGATGAAAGTGAGAAGAAGATGAGAGAGAGGTATCTATGAAGCTTTGAGATTTTTGTTTGTTATGAAGAGAATGGAGAAAGAAGGAAAGAAAAGGAACGGTCCCAAGGTTCCAAAAAGAAATCGGACTGAAGGGTTTGTAATTCCTCGGACCCGCACCGAAGATCGGACCCACTTACTCACAAAACTCGGACCCTTTTTTTTTAAAGATGGACTAATCTGATTCTTAAAAATCGGACCCTCAGTTTGATTTAAAGAAGTCGGACCATGGAAACCTTTTACAAAATGCGGACCAATTAAACTTTAATTTGCAATTATACCCCTAACTTCACAACTATAAATTTTCTAAGAACAAAACTTTTACTTGTGTCACTCCTTGGTACAAAACTTTATCAAACTCCTTACCTGATGAACTTTCTCACAAACACTTAGGTAAATCTTACACGACCGATTTTTCATGAGAAAACTTATTTTAAGCTTACCAAATTTGTGTTTAACACCTTATTAAATAATTTTCACAACCCTAGAGTATTTTTAATGAGTTAACTCGCACATAGAAACATGAAAGCAAAATCTTTTTGTGATTTTTCAATTTAGACTAAATTAAGGATTTAACCTAAGAACATATTTACACTAAATTTCTTTTTTGTGAAATCGGAGCAAAGGAATCATATTGGTTTTACTGTCAGTATCCAACACGAAACCATAGCATTTAGCTTTAATGTTTTAGAATGATGTTGACAGTTCAAGACGTTCAACTGTATTGTGGTCCACTTAAGTTTTAGCACGCTTTCGAACACTGTTTTCGAGATATGGAATTAAGTGTATTAAGCTGATAGTAACTATTTTTACCCACCTCAGAATATACTCCCGTATCAAGGTATGCACGAGAGATCATCTTACTGGTGAGTATACCATTTATCATCTGTTTTTGACGTATAAGCTGATGTGAGATACTCACTTATTTGGATATCAGATGCAAAGGGCACAGGAGCAAGTCATTTGTGATAGGATCACTTATTGAGGATAAACTTGACTCCCGCAAGATTTTGTGGGACATGTGATTGTTTATCACTTATTTGGGTCGAATGCATCGTGTATTGAAGATATTTACACGTATGTATGGTATCATGGAATATCTAGACTTGCGTCCCCGTTATTTTCCGGTAAAAGAAGCAACCATGATATCCAGATGATAAATAGCATAAAGACCACGTATCTCAGAACCTCGGCAATCTATCAAACGAAATTACGGTACCAAGACCATATATCCGAGAGATGCGCCACACGAGTTACGCAGTTCTGTAGGTCCCTCAGAGGTTGAGGTTTAACCTATTCCTTGTTATGTTTAACCCACTAGCGAGTGCAGAATCCAAGCTAGCAAGCAAACCGTAGTTTAGATGAAAGTAAGGCAACAAGAGAAAGAGTAGACAAGCAAAGTATCAAAGTTTTCTCTTGTATTTTAGTGGACACGGTTACAGACCTTGACCAAACTGAAAATACTCTCTTACAAGACTTGGGTTCACACAAAAAGCTCTCAACACCTTGAACAGACTTACACAGAACTTACTTTGAAGTGAAACCCTCATGGATATATATATACCCATATTAGACAGACATGCACGAAGGATAGGTATTTTGGTCGAATGATCATCTATCGACCAGAAGTACCTTCGAAAGATATCGAATGATCTCAACATACCTCGAAGGATGGTATATCCTTCGAGGTCCATCAATATCCATCGAAACATCATCTTTCGAGGTCATCGAAGGATACAATCTATCCTTCGATGACATCCTTCGAAGCATCTAATCTTTCAAACACCAAGTGTTGATGTTTGGCCAAGTCAAACCAGGAGGATGGTTGACTTGGTCGAACACGCATTCCAACACATATACAAACATACAAAGACGTAAACACAACAGACAAAAGACATCGTTTTATACATTATAAAATACAGACAAAGTACAGACACAAAATGCACCAACAAACTCCCCCTTGGCTGTAGCTTTGTCTCGGTCTTCGTGTCTTAAGTCTCTGACGTCCTTTCAGCAGTTAGGTGGAGTGATGACCACGTACTTCCTGCGTTGATCAGCAGATTGAAGCAGTATCTAGCCATCCTTTGAAACTTCATCGCTTGATCTCTATCCTGAACCAGGTAGTTTATCTCATGATCTTTCAGAATAATAATATCCGATCTGGACATGTTAGTGATCCACATCGGATCTATTATTCTAAAGTTCTCTTGATTGTCATTGAACACGATCACCGCTTCACCAGTATCAGCATCGTAAACCCAGCAACGAAAGTTCCCAAGAAAATCAGTCTTCATTTTCATCAGCGGAATCTTCTTCATCACTTTTGGAGGATCGTATACTAAACGATAACGAGCAGTGTTCGTCTCTGGATCAAGTGTAAACCTGATCTGCTCGTATCTTGGAAATTGAGGCTTGTACAGAGGATCCTTCCAACCCACTCTTCTTTCCAATCTAATCTTCTTCGCAAATAGTTCTACCATCTTATCTTCGCTCCGATTGATCACATCAAGTTGAGCTAACACAGCGACATCATAGTAAGGCAGTGTAAGAATACTCAAAAGAGATCTGAAATACTGAAGCCCCGTCTCTCTTTTCACCACCATGCAGTGAAGATCCTTTACAAACATCCAACTGATAATGCGACCTCGAGCCTGATTCTTCTCGAGACGCAGATAGTTAACTTGTTCCAAAGGAGCGAGCGGAGGAGGATTCCTAGCAAGGAAATCCGCTCGCCATTCACTAACAGTTTTCTCACGGCTTTCTTGAGTTGACGGTGAATCAGACGAAAGATTTGCAAACTCAGCAGTCTTTTCAGCAACGAAGTCGTCATCAAGGGCATTCTCCTCCGCATCATCCTTTCCAACATATACAGGACGATCAGGATCTGAACCGATGAAGATTTCATCTATTGAAGAGAAATCGGTTTGATCCTGAACTAGCGGAGTATTATCAATCATGCTTATAGCAATATCATCCAATTCCTTCAAAGCCAGTATTTGTTCATCCGACATTTCAGAGATATGTTCTCCCTCTTCCAACATTTCACCTGTAACTGGATGAAACATATGAGCACTTGAGGATTCAGGGAGATCTGTAAACGTCTCTGCTTCAATAATAATCTGTTCAGGCTCTGTTGACGTTTCCAGTATCTCTGTCTGCTCAGTTGGGCCAGTAGATGTTGCTGTAGGAGCAGAAGGAGCATCTTGGAGAGTACCAGATCCACCAGCAACACCGGATGCAGTTGCACCGGAGTCTGGAGCAGCCGTTTGGTCTGGGTTAGCAGCATCATCATCTTGATCATCTTCACGTCTAGAGGAAACCACATCTGAAGGTTTGCACCTCTCCCTTTCTCTCCATAAAGTATTAACCCTCGAATGAACTACATTGAAGTTTGTATGCATCGGCTTAAAGGCATTTATCAGTCTTTCATCACGACTGCTAACCGTTTCCCTTAACGCTTTTGCTGAATTTTCCAGATTAGTGCTGTGTCTTTTCATGATCTCCACCTCTCTATCTCTTGCCAAGTTCGCCTTCTTTAATCTATCAATTTCTTCAGCTTGTTCTTTGATCTTCATACTTTGAGCACTTACAATAGAACACAGCTGATTGTGAGCCTCTGCATCCTTCACTCGTTGTACACGATGTTCTTCAATTATTCTGGTGTTCCGACTAACTATAGAACCTAATTCACTGATTTGTCCAATCAGGAATTGGATCTTTTCAGCATCAGATAAGCCTGACAGAGTCTCTGCCAATGTCGGTAGAGATGGTTCTGGTCCTGATGACCCAGATTGACCAGTAGCTCCTGTAGGACCGGAAATAACAAGAAGAGGTCTAGTATGAATACCTGAGGAGGGAGTTGCAGGCGTCTGTTGATCAACAGACACCGTGCGTGTCCCAGAAGACTTTGGTGGAGAAGACATGAGCTCCAGCGTCTCAGAAGCAGTCAACTGATTGCCAACTGAAGGAAACTGTTGCTCTGGCTCAGTAGAAGGTTGGACTGACACAGGAATAGAAGAAACATCAGCAGCCTTCTTCGATGCACGTACACCCTGTTTCTGTGCCTTCCTCTTCTTAATAAAGCCCGGAGAAGTAAGCGTATAGTCTTCATCCTTATCAGATTCTTCATCATCACCTGTCTTCTTTATCTTTACAAACCGGGGATTCCCGCGTTTGTCAAAGACTTTCTTCAACCCTGGAGGAGGAGGATTATCATCATCAGAGGATGAACCATCACCATCAGGACCTCCTTCCTCTTCAGAAGATGAACTGCTTTCATCTATTAACTTCCTCGCCTCATCGATCTTGCCTTTACCCTTGTCAGTCGCCACAGAAGCAGACTGACCAGCTACATCACCAGTACCACCAGCACTACCACCCGTTTCAACTGCTACATCACCACCACCAACACCAACACCAGGATCTATAGACACATCCTGAATCTCTTCAGCAGCAACGTTTATATCAACTTCAGCACGTGCTGCAGCAGCAGAACTACCAGCAGACCTTCTAGTTGCCTTGATTCCATGTTTAGCTGTGAGTTGTTCATCAGCCATAGCAATTAAAGCTGGTCCTTCATTATCAGACACACTTCCTTCACGACGCCATCTGTGATTCTGTGGAGCCTCATAGTCAGGAGCATTTAGATGACCAATCAGTTTCCTATTCGGATCCGTTCCCTTGTAAACCCCCATAGACTTGAAGATTAGCAGTGTGCGGTCGTTCATCGAATTCACAGGAAGCACATCTGCCTCAGCTTTAGCAAGATCAGGAACCTGATCATCTATCATCATTTGCAGAAACCGAGGATATAGCCAAAATTTGGTGTTAGTTCGCTGTGTATCAGATGGAAGTGGCCTCTGAGTGTTCTCCTTCAGATTATTGAAGATATACCGAGAAATGTTGAATGGCTTGTTCAAAATCAGCGCCGAAAACAATCCCGTCAAATCAATAGGAGACAGATCATACCCAGAGCGCTTGTTGCTTAGGCAGTGAATGAGAATGTGCAGAAGAAACTTATATCGAAGAGGCAGAAACTTCTTGTTGATTTGATTGGTAAGAACGTTCTCGCTGTACTTAATCCTTAACAATAACCCTCGCTGACACTGTAGCTCTATAGACGTTGGGTCTTCAGATTTATCACCAAGCTGCAAACGTTGTCTGATAGAGTTTTCAGTAATGACCACGGGCTTTTCAGCGACTACTGCCCTGATTACTTCCTTATTATCCACCGTTTCAACTCCAGCTGTATTCCAGAAGGCTTTAATGTGAGACTGATATGCGACATGCTGAGTTGTGATAGCGTAGTTGATTCGCGACCGATGTAGATACTCCATGATTCCATCAAACTCTGCACTGATACTCCCTTCAGGTTGTAAATACGCCACCATGTTATGTCTAGATTCAGACATAGCTTCCAGCTCTGATTTCACCTTCTTGGTTGGTTTGGCCCGTTCCCTTTTCGCTGCCTTTGGTGCCATTTCTGCACATCACAATGACACGTAATAAGAACAGGTCAAACAGTCAACATTGAGTTTCACACTTAGAAAATTTTCAATTTCTTGAAAATTTCTAAGTGTTGAAACTATCGAAGGATACACTGTATCCATCGAAGGATGGAATGTGGCACGAAGGATGAAGGTCTGATCGAAAGATGTCGAAAGATATCACTTTTCTTGAAGGATAAAAACATATCGAAAGATCATCTTTCAAAGATCAAAAATTTGAAAGGTCTTTGATCATTCGAAAGATTGATCAATCGAAGGATGATCCTTCGAAAAATCTAACATCTTTCGGAATATAAACTATCTTTCGAGATTCACCTCGAAAGATGTTATTCAGCACATCTATCGAGGTGATGACTCATCATCATCATCCTTCGATCTTGCTGCCGGAGTCACTGTTCATCGGTGAATATCCGGTGGGTTTATGAATTTTCCGGTGAATGTTTTACAGGATTTTCCGGTGAGTTGTTTTAGGTTTCGTTGATTTGTTATACATTTTATTCAAGTGAGTTTTAAGCCTAAACAATAACCCACTATGAATCATTTAAACATCCTCAACATTTTAACCCAAACCGAATCACAAACACAAACCCAAACATTAACCTTTACCGAAAAGCCTAACATCCCCTGTTTTAACCAAATCAAACATCCAGAAATCAAAGTTCAGGTACAACATTTGATGCTCACAAACAAATACACAAACACTACATAAACATCAAAACTATGACAGATACATTAATCAACATGTTCAGATTTTCATAAATCAAAATAAGAACATTAGTGTATAACAACCATGATCAAAGAGATGTTTATTATGTTATGTTTTGATGTTTGTTAACAGATTAGAGAATAAACATCCTACCAAGTATCGTATCTAATAATAATCCTGATATTAGCAAGAGATTTTGAAAATTTTGAGCAGAGTTTCGAGAGGTTTTTGAGGGTTTTGTGTGATGTTTTGAAACTGATAATGATGAATGAAGAAGAAAGTGCTTTATATACTCTACCTCGAAAGTCCAACCGCCTCGAAGAATTCAAACCATTCGAAAGATGAACAGTGTCTCGAAGGATGACCTTTTGATTTCGAAGGATCCATATGAGTCTCGAAAGATCCAGATATTTGAAGGATCTGGATCGAAAGATACCAGATATTTATGGATCCTTCGAAAGATATCCTTCGATCTAAAACCATCTTTCAAGTGGTCTGGTCAAATCGAAGGATCACTTGGTCAAATCCTTCGTTGACCAAGGTATCTTTCGACTAAAACCATTGACTTTCATTGACTTTCTTGACTATCTGATCATTCGAGGGCCATTGCTTCCTCGAAGGATCAGATTTCCCACCAACACTTTGGATTTTTGGGAATTTTCAATTTCCACACTTCAAATTTTGGAGATTTTTCAGGAATGACCATTTTGAAAAGTTGTCCGTTATGAAGTTCTGCAAGGTTAATTTTATGAAGTATCTCGGCTTGTCAGGTATCGGATCAAGCACCAACATCAGTTAATCAAAAATAATGTTTAAATTGAAAATCTTTTTGGATTTTGTGGTTTGATAAAATAAAAGGTAACAATTTTAAAATCCTTTGAATGTTATCAAACGACATCACCGCTAATGTCGTGCTGATATGCACCAAACGACAAAAACTGTTTAAAATAAAGCAGTAAATAAATATATACAAACACAACAATATTTTTGCGAGTTTCTGGCGAAGAGAATCATATCAGCTTGCGGTCTTTTGTCAAAACACACTTCCTTTTAAAATTCTTTTACAGAAGCGGATAAGTATTCTACCACAATTACCGATATTGTTGTCCACTTAAACTCAACGATCAGGTGTAATCATAATACAATGAGATACGTTTAAGGTATGATTTATACTTACCGACCGGTGTTCATCCACTCACGACACATTCCCGTATCAAGGTATGCACGAGAATTCATCATACTGGGGAGTATACCGTTTATCATCCGTTTTTGACGTATATATATACAATGTGAACAAGTCACTTATTTGAGTTTGAAAACAAGCCCTATGTGATAGAATCACTTATTGATGAGGAACTTGATTTTCGATGCATGAGGGCACAGGAGCAAGTCCGTGAACAGGTCAGTACTTCCGTACAGCAGAGAGACGAACTTGACTCCCGGATAAATGTGATATTTTATCACTTATTTGATTTGGACATGTGATTGTTGATCACTTATTGAGGTCGAATGCAGTATGAGATATGTACACGTATGTATGGTATCATGGAAGAACTCAGACTTTGTCTTTTATAGAAACAACCATGATACCCAGATGATAAACAGCATAAACCCCGAATATTTCAGAACCTCGGCAATCTATCAAACGAAATTTCGGTACCAAGACCATATGCCAATGAACGGTTCCCACGCGATTTTCAGTCTGTTATGTTTATATCTCCTGCATACTTTAAAATGATCGTGAGTCTACCGGTACATCATTAGTAGAGCTACTTATCATTTTCTTTTTCTTTTGATTTCTGGAAACATGTTTCGACCGACCTCTGATGTAATATCACTTTCTCTTATATTGCCAAGAAACTCATTTTTGTTTTTCTATTGTTTTTGTGTTTTTCTGAATTTTCTCCCCCTTAAATGCAGAAAGTAAATAAATTAAAGACATATTTTTGTATTTTTGTGGTTTTTCAATGTTTTTGTATTTTTCTTGAAACTTTCTCCCCCTAAAATTCAAAAATAAAGAAAATGAAAAATATTTTTGGATTTTTGGTTTTTAGAAAAATATTTACAAAAACGATTTCCTGATGTCGGTTACTCTTGCTTCACCTTAATGCCGTTTACCAAAAGTAAATAATCAAATCTTGATTTATCAAATGCTTTGGTAAAAAGGTCGGCACGTTGGTGGTCGGTATGAATATGAACCACATCGATAAGTCTCTTTTCAAAGCAATCACGTATGAAGTGATATTTAATATCGATGTGCTTCGTTTTCGAGTGCTGTACAGGATTTCGAGTGATATGTAAAGCAGCCTCATTATCAACATAAATAGGAGTAGTTAGAAATTCAAAACCGTAGTCCCGCATCTGTTGTTGGATCCATAGAACCTGGGAGCAGCAACTAGATGCAGCAATGTATTCCGCTTCACATGTAGACGTGGCCACACATGTCTGCTTCTTGCATTGCCAAGTGACTAGGCGATTGCCTAAAAACTGACATCCTGCGGTAGTTGATTTTCCATCCTTTTTGCAGCCACCAAATCAGAATCACTGAAAGCTGTGAGATCAAAGTTATCATCCTTAGGATACCATAACCCGGTGTCAGGATAAGTCTTCAGATAACGAAAGATCCTCTTGACAGCAGCGTAGTGAGAGACCTTCGGATTCGTTTGATACCTAGCGAGAAGACAAGTTGGATACATGATGTCGGGTCTTGATGCGGTGAGATACATTAAAGATCCAATCATAGCACGATAGAGCGAAGAATCCACAGCATCTCCTTCGTCATCCAGAGTAATTCCATGATTCTGAGGAAGAGGAGTAGAAATTGGCTTCGAATCGGACATCTGGAACCGGCTCAAGATGTCCCCGACGTACTTGGTTTGATGAATAAAAATTCCAGATTCGGATTGATTTACTTGCAAACCCAAGAAGAACGTCATTTCACCCATCACACTCATCTCGAATCGATCTTGCATCACCTTTTCAAATTCTTTACACAACTTATCATTGGTAGAACCAAAGATAATGTCGTCGACATACACTTGTACCAACAGAAGATCTTCACCATTCTCTTTGATGAAGAGGGTACAGTCGATCAAACCCCGTCTAAAACCATTGCTGAGCAGATAGGTAGACAACGTTTCATACCAAGCCCGAGGTGCTTGATGAAGACCATATAACGCCTTGTTTAGAAGTAAAACCCTGTCAGGATGTAATGGATCTTCAAACCCCGGTGGTTGCTCGACATATACTTCCTCCTCGACTACTCCGTGTAGAAAAGCACTTTTGACATCCATCTGGTACACCTTAAATTTCTTGAAAGATGCATAGGCTAGAAAGATTCTAATAGCCTCCAGACGAGCAACAGGAGCATACACTTCATTGTAGTCAATGCCTTCAATCTGACTAAAGCCTTGGACAACCAACCTTGCTTTGTTTCGGACAACAATCCCACGGTCGTCCTTTTTGCACTTGAACACCCAGCGAGTTCCGATCTTTTTGTAGTTATCGGGCCTATCAACCAATTTCCATACGCCCAATTTCTCAAACTGCTGAAGTTCTTCTTGCATTGCTTCCACCCAGGAATCATCCTTCAATGCCTCTTTCCAAGATTTTGGTTCTTCTTGGCTAACGTAGCAGGCAAAGGACCACTGATTCTGTTGTCCCGATTCTCGTATCTCAGCATACAAGCCAGCATTTTCGTTGTTTCTGATTTGATTTCTTGTCCTTACACCACTGAGAACATCACCTATTATATTCTGCTGAGGATGAATATTATGAATTCGGGTTTCAGTAACTTGAGGAACTTCAACATTTGACCTCAAGTTAGTGATATTTAAATTCCCGATATCATTCTGAAGCTGGTGAGTTGTAGAAGATGATGCATTTTCTTCTTGGATAATTGGCGCAGACACTGGATCCGTTGCTTCTGAAGTACCTTGAACCGGACGCAGTGCTTCACCATCATTTGCATCAACATACTCCTCATCTTCCGATGACAAATTGTAATCGACAGCATCATTAAACACCTCATTTGAAGCAAGATTGTTGACAGAAGAAGATGCTTGAGAGTCAACAATGATTGGACGAGCTAACTGAGAGCCAGTCGCATTCTCACTTTCAGACAACATTTGAGCAATTGCATTGTCATCATCAAATGTCGGCAGATTGAATGAGTCGAAAAGACCATCATAATCGAACATCCATGGATCTCCAGAAGGCTTCGGAGGATTAGAATATCTTTGAACTCTTACTTCACCCCATTCTTCAATCCTTTTGGTAGTCAGGTTCCATACTCGCAGATTAGGAGTAGCATACCCAAGGAAGTAACCTTCGATAGCTTTTGCACCAAACTTCCCATCAGGCTCAATCATGGTACATGGTGCACCAAAAGGTTCTAGATATTCCAAGTCAGGAGTCTTCTTGTGTAGGAGTTCGAAGCACGTTTTCCCATGTCTTTTCACTGTGAGAACCCTGTTTAATGTGTAGCAAGCCGAGGCAACAGCTTCAGTCCAAAATCGAACTGGAAGCTGAGACTCAACCAACATGGTTCTTGCAGTCTCAATTAAGGTTCTGTTCTTTCTTTCAGCGACTCCATTTTGTTGTGGCGTGTACCGAGAGCTGTATTCATGAAGGATTCCTTTTGCAGTGCAAAACTCATCCATAACCCTGTTTTTGAACTCGGTACCGTTGTCGCTTCGAATTCGCCTCACCTTTAGATTATACAGATTTTCCAACAGGGTGATCAAATTCTTCAGAATTTCTGGAGTCTCGCTCTTGTGGACCATGAAGTCAACCCATGAAAATCTTGAGTAGTCATCAGTAACTACCAAGCAGAAAACTTCTCCGTGCACACTCTTGTGTTTGACTGGGCCGAAAAGATCCATATGCAAACGCTCGAGTGGCATGTTGACAGTGTTAACCTTCTTCAATGGATGAGATTTCTTGGTCTGCTTTCCCTTTTGACATGGCACACAGACATCTTGAAGTTGAAAGTTCTTCACATTGACACCTCTCACCAAGTTGTTTTTGACAAGGTGATTCATTTTTCTGAGGTGAATATGCCCCATCCGTCTGTGCCAAGAGATCGTCTCCTTGTGGCTTTTGAAATGAAGCAAGTAACTTGTTTTGACTGTGTTATTGCTTGGCTCATATCAAGGACATACAAATCATTAACTCTTGGTGCTGATAAGAGAATCCATTCAGCGGGAATCTTGAATCCTGGCTTCAGCACATAACAACCGACATCATCAAAATGCACGGTGAACTTCTTATCGCAGATTTGAGAAACACTCAAGAGATTGTGATCCAATTGCTTCACATAATTGATCTTGTCGAAACTCACAATCCCATTAGAGATCATTCCCTCGCCGGTAATATAACCTCCCTTGTCGCCAGCAAATGCAACATATCCTCCTCTTATACTTCGAACATCAAAGAGAAGACGATAGTCGCCAGTCATGTGCCTGGAAGCCCCACTATCAACAATCCAAAGACTATTAATAGTTCCTCCTGGAGCCGCCTGCACATGCAATTAACACATCAGTTTAAAAGGGGGACCCAAGCCTTTGTGGACTTGGGTCGTCCTTGATCATCAAGGAAAGTGATCTCAATCACTTGATGATTAGGAAATAAAACCTCTGGTGCTCCCCCTGACTTAATTACCTGTTTTTGTCTCCAAGCTTGTTGTCCTGTACCAGTATTTGTTTTAATTGTTTTTGTATTTACTGGTTTTACACTTGTAGGTTTAGCTTGCACAGGTTTTTCATTCTTGACCTCTGATTTTAAGGCCTTCTCAATTACCTTTTTGTTCTTTTGTTTTACCTTCTTTTCCCTTTCTTTCAAGACACGTGGGTCTTGTTTCGGGGAAACCGGTTGTTTTTGGTAATTGGTTTCTTGAGGAGCACTTGTTTTTCCTTTCAATTTTTGCAAGTATGGGCAGTATCTTACAATGTGCCCAACTGTTCCACATTCAAAACACATTCTCCGCTCTACAAACCTCGGAGAAACGTGTTGATGACCAGACAAAGAACCAGATACTGAACTTTGTGATCTAGATGTGCTTGGACCTAAGTCACATCCATTGGTGTGTTGGGTATAATTGTTCTCATCATTTCTCTTTAAAATTCTAACTTGTTTTACAAATTCAATGTTAGATTTATTTTGAAATGTTTCAAGTTTGTCCGTACCCTTTGATCCAACAAAGTTCACTTTCTGTTCTCTTTTCTTAGCCTGAGCTCTTTTGTTTTGCACCCTTTGAACCTTAGGTTGCTCAACCTTAGATTGTTGAATTTTAGGTTGTGCAGCCTTAGGTTGAGGAGCCTTAGACTGCTCAACTTTAGGTTGTTGAACCCTTGGTTGTTCAGTCTTAGGCTGCTGAGCCTTTGGTGCTTGAGCATTCTTGTTTTGAGCCCTCTTTTCTTGTACCTGGCCCTTACCCTTTCCAGAATTCACTTGTTGTTTTCGCTCAACTGGCAGTTTTTGGTTTCCGTATTGTTTTCTAATTAGCTCACACGGAATTGGTTCACATTGAGTGACCGTCACTTTGTTACCTTTGTTTCCCAAAAACTTATCAGTTCGTCCTTCAAAAATTTTCTCAATTAAATCTTGATTTACATTTTTGATTGGAAAATCTCTGTCAGAATAAATTTTGCTGTCTCCCTTGAGCGTATACAACAAGTTATTCTTTTCACTGCTAGGTACACTGGGCTTCATTGCCTTTGGTGTTTCAGACTTACTCGGTTTCACTGGTGGATCACACAAGATGTGATTCTCAATTGGAATGTCTGGTGTAACCGAGTTAGACTGTGGCTTCACAATTTCTTCAGATTCATCGTCTGAAGAGTCAGCATCCTCAATGATGGGAGGACTCTGTTCCTTTTCACACGATGAATTTTCCACATTCTCAGAAGCTGATTGTTCTGAGGAAGATGTACCAGTTTTGAACCCGAGGCCTGCAGCAAAGTCATCTCGCGCAAGTGGCACAGTTGGTTCGAAACGGGGCATATCCTCGTCATCAGGCAATTTTGAATAATTGTGACTCATTGGGGGAGGACATTTTTTGTATCCAATACACTTGATGTCCCCCTTTTTCTTTTGAACATTGATGATGTGATCCAAAACAAAGCGGGAATTGGAATAACTGTCCAATTTCTGCTTGATTGCATCACACTCGCATCGAGCTGTAGCTAACTCCACCATTTGTTTCTCAATTGTGTCAATTAAATTATTATTAGCATGTTGTTTTCTCAAAACAGCCTTTTGTAATTCAGAAACATCATGTTTTAATGACTTAATTGTTTCTTTAAATTCTTTTTCATTTTTGGTTAAAAAGAAGTTAGCTTCAGATGCTTTAGCAAGATCAACAATCAATTCTTGATTGTGTTTTTGTGTGATTTCAAACAGACTTTCCTTTTCTGCATATTCTAGACATTTAGCACATTCAACACCAGCAGAAACAGAGTCAGGTTTAGAATCACATACCTGTGAGGTTTGTCCTTCAACATGAGCCATAAAGGCTGTAAGAAAAGAAAAAGATCCATCTTCAGAGAAAAATTGAGAAAGCTTCTCAGAAGTTCCAGCAGCTTTCTGGCAAAGAATAGACCTTCTCTTGCATAATGCTTCAGCATCAGCCAATAATTCATCAACCTCCAGATCTAAAGCCTCACTTGATAGATCACCAGCATCAAGTGATTCCCCATCGGTACTTCCACTATAACCCGAGCTATCTTCATCTTCTGAAGATTCACCTGCAGACACGGGTTCTTCAACCTTTTCAATCACCTTAGCATAACATGCTGTTCCACCATTTCCTCCTTCACCAAGCTGAAGATTCCAGTTGCAAATCTCATCAGCTTGAACAACTAATCCTCTGTGGGGATTAGAGTTTGTGGTTCCAGATGTATTTCCTCCCACGGGAACTATTTGTCTGTCAGAATTGTTCTGTTGTTGCTGAGGCTGTCTCTGATTCCTGAAAGGATTCTGATTGCCTTGCTTTGGTGGTTTCTGACATTCCCGCTTGAAATGACCCTTTTCACCACAGTTGAAGCAGGTGACAGCATTCTTATCAAAACCATACTTGGTGTTGTTGTTGCTTTCCAAGCTGGTTCTCCCCGTTCTCTCCATAAACTCTTTAGCTCTACGGATAGCACTAGCAAGAGCCCACTTTATATCCATCATCTCAAACTCTTCTTTATCAACCTGCTGATAATCTTCGTTGGTTAGGTTGATATTTCCAATCTGACCCGCAACCAACCCACAGTAGGCGCTAACCAAGGTGTTCAACATCTCCATATGTTCCTTGGCTATCTCAACACTGACTTTTGAAAAATTGGAAGTATCCAATCTGACAGTGTTCGGATTGGAAGTAGCTTGAAAGCTTGAAGAACTTCCATAAAATCCCTGCTGTTGTGGTTGTTGCTGTTGAGCTCTGTTAGGATCCAAGAAAGGCGGTGGAGTGAATTGTTGAGCTGTCTGCTGTTGTTGTTGTTGAGAAGAAGAATCTGGTCTTGAATACATCATTGTGTATGCTGAAGGATCAAATTGATTTGCTGTTGGAGGTCCGGTGTTGGAGATGAACGCTGTTTGAAGCTTAGCATGCTGAGAAGCTGGCTTTTCTCCAGTAATACCACCTGCAATCCCAAAATACATCTCGGGATTCTGAGGAGTGATTGTTCTTTTCGCCTTGAGCTTTTCTTCAACATCTTTGTTTTCCAATTTCTGTATTAGCTCATAAATGGTAATTGTATCCAGAACACCGTTTTCCTTGAGAATCTCAAGATAACTGCTCCACTTTGCTGGTAAGGCATCAGCAAATCTCCTCACCATATCTTGTGGAGTGGCAGAGACTTTGAAGGCAAACATTTCACTCAACAGATGGTGATATCTTGTAGACAATTCTGATAGACCTTCATTCTCCATGCAGGTAAAACCTTCAAACTCTTTCTTTAGCAGCTCCTGCTTGATCTTCCTTGATTGAGCATTTCCTTCACACCTTAACGTGAGCATATCCCACAAACTTTTGGTAGTCGTACAGTAGACGAATTGGTGGTATATATCTCTGTGAAGAGCCTGCGTGAGAATCATAAATGCTTTCTTTTCCAATTCAAACTTCTTCTTATCTTCGTCAGACAGTGTGCTGTAAGTTTCTGGATTTGATCCTGCCACTTCCAACTCATTTTCAAACGAAGTGAAGAAACACATCCATAAGTCTTGACCTTGCCCCTGAACATAAGTTCTCAACCTTTCTTTCCACCATCCCCAATCATTGATGTGATTAAGCTTTGGCGGTTTCGTGCTTGTACCAGTTTCACTATCGTTCTGCATCATTGCTTGAATGCTGTTGCTTTGATTAGTGACCAATGCCCATTGATTTGCTGTTATCATTGCAGCTTGAGTTGGGGCAATAGCCTGCATCCATGCAGTTTTGTTGAACTCTGGCGCAGATTGCGTGGTTGATGATTGCGTAGATGATGACTGTGGAGTCAAAGTTGTTGTAGTCCACGCAGAAGGATCCCATTGACCGTTTGTTCCCATTTTATAATATATTAGGTGAAAATTAACTTTAAAAAAAAATTGATTTTCACAAACTATGTTAAAAATTTCGAAGGATAACAAACAGCCGAAGGATGTAGGATCGAAAGACCTGAAATTCACAACTGTTAAGTCTAAACAAATAAGACTCGAAAGATGGCCCGAAAGATAACACTGTTCGAAAGATCAACAGTATTCGAAAGACTACTGTTGAGTTTTCGAACAAAAACTTCGAAAGATTCCCCTACTCGAAGGATTCTTATCTTTCGAAGACAAACAGTAACTCGAATGATGGATCTTACGAGAAGATTCCTTGACTCGAAAGATGGCACACTGACTTCGAAGGATTGTTCGAAGGATGGTTATCTTTCGAATCTCCTTAATCGAAAGATGATCTGTCGAGCTCGAAAGATATCTTTCGAACACACTCTGACACACTGACACAAGGTTGACTGAAAAGTGACAGGTTGATGTGGTTGGTGAACCACCTTTCGGCAGAAAGGATGTTCTGCACAAACTTTTCACCAACTTTCACCAACTATGAAAATTTTGCCAAAAAGGGAAGCTTCTTATCCACACCTAGCAACCGGAATTTGACCGGAATATTTGCCGGAAAATAGCAAACCTTTCAAGACAAAATTTTAAGTTACCCAATCCTTCCCGCACAACACCCGGTTAGTTTAAAACACGTTTTTAAGGCTAGAAAATCCAGAAACACACTAAAAACGGGAGCTAAACCAAGAAAACTTTTGTCCAAACACAAACCAAAGTCTTGCACAAACCCGGTTTTAACAAGGAAAAGAGCCACGGCTCTGATACCACTTGTAGGTCCCTTGTCGGAGGATGACGAACCTAAACCTTGTTATACAAACCCACTAGCGAGTGCGGAATCCAAGCTAGCAAGCAAACCGGGAAGAGACAAGTATACACACCAACACACAAGGGTTCACCGATTAACACCACTGTATTAATACGAATGAAGGTTCCGGTTACAAGCACAATGTTTACAAATCTAACTTGCAAACTCTCTAGTGTGTGTGTGTGTGTGTTTGGATAGAATGCTCTCAAACTCTCTCTATGTGTGCATCTATCTAACAAGTCTCTCAAGTCTCCTTAACACATACACTACATGGGTATATATATACCCAGCCCATGATGTCTGGTCCGAAGGATTCGATAGATGGTCCGAAGGATCATCTATCGATGACAAAGTGTTCGAAGGATTTCCAAATACTTCGAAGGATTTCATATCCTTCGAAGTTCAACAGTAGCCCTCGTAACATATCTTTCGATGTCATCGAAGGATAGATATTATCCTTCGATGAACTATCCTACGACACAGAACATATTCAACCAATATTCTAACTGTTGGCCAAGTCAAACCAGGAGGACGGTTGACTTGGTCAACTTACAGGACTGACAAGGACATCGTTTGCATATAGACCGAATACAGACAAAGTACAGACACAAGTGCATCAACAAGTTCATTATGTTTATATACCAAAGACAGGTTCTTATTTACGTGTAAAACCTACCGAAGCAACGTATAATGAAGTTGTCACATTTAACGGTTACCTTTATATATATATATATATATATATATATAGCCATAGTCCTGCACCAGATACGACTAACCGATGTACTATCATTTCCCTTATATCTCAACATGACTTCATTTTAGATTTTTCAAATGTTTTTGTATTTTTCTGAAATTTATCCTACAACTAAGTAAAATATTTTTGGAGTTTTTCATTTTTTCGAAAGCGGTAGGAACTATACAGAAAAGATAAAATAAAGTTTCTATGCGAGTTTTGAAAGCATTTTACTCTGGGTTGATCATGCCAATCATTCGGACCAGATTTTCAAATCTAGCCCGATCGAATGTTTTCGTAAACAGGTCGGCAAGATTATCCAAGGTGTCTACCCTAACCACTTCTATTAAACCCTTCTCAGCACAGTCGCGAATGAAATGATGCCTAACATCTATGTGCTTAGTGCGTGAGTGATTAACTGGATTGTTTGTTATGGAAATGGCAGAGTTGTTATCGACAAGGATAGGAGTTCGAGTAAAATTCAAACCGTAGTCCCTCATTTGCTGCTGAATCCACAGAACCTGAGCACAACAGCTTGAAGCAGCAATGTACCCGGCCTCGCACGTGGATAGAGAAACGGCAACTTGCTTTTTGCATTGCCAAGAGACAAGATGATTTCCAAGAAGTTGTGCGCCGCCAGAGGTTGACTTTCTGTTCATCCGGCACCCTCCGAAATCTGCGTCAGCATACACCATCAAATCCAGACCACCTTCAGCTGGATACCACAATCCAAGCTTAGGCGTCCCTTTCAGATATCTGAAAATACGCTTGACTGCTTTCAAATGAGACTCCTTCGGAGTTGATTGGTACCTAGCACACAAACAAACAGAGAACATAATATCTGGTCGTGAAGCAGTAAGATACATCAATGAACCTATCATTGCTCGATATAGAGTCGGATCCACTTCAGGATCTTTCTCATCATCGGGTGAAAGCTTGAGATTTGTCGGTAGAGGCGTGTCATAGGGTAAGCTATCTTCCAATCCAAATCTTTTGAGAATCTCGTGGACATACTTTGTCTGATGCACGTACGTCCCGGTTTTTTCTTGACTCACTTGAAGACCTAAAAAGAAAGATAACTCGCCCATCGCGCTCATTTCAAATTTTGACTTCATCACTGCTTCGAACTCACGACACAATTCTTCATTTGAAGAACCAAAAATTATGTCATCAACGTAAATTTGCACGATCAGAAAATCTCCCCCTTTCTTCAAAATGAATAGAGTGGAGTCGATTGCACCACGCGAGAACCCATGCTCCAAAAGATGCTTTGACAACGTCTCGTACCATGCTCGAGGGGCCTGATGGAGACCGTAGAGAGCCTTGTCCAAAAAATAGACCTTGTTGTCTAACCCTGGAGCTTCGAAACCCGGTGGTTGGGACACATACACGGTTTCATGCAGTTTCCCGTAAAGGAAGGCGCTTTTCACATCTAACTGATAGACTTTGATACGCATATGTGCAGCAAAGGCTAGAAACAAACGAATAGCTTCCAGTCTTGCCACCAGTGCATAAACCTCAGTATAATCAATCCCTTCCTCCTGATTGAAGCCTTGAACAACCAACCGTGCTTTGTTTCTGACAACGACACCCTTATCGTCTTTCTTGCACTTGAAAACCCATTTCGTGTTGATTGCATGTTGGCCTTTTGGAAGATCGACCAAATTCCACACCTTTAACTTGTCGAACTGAGCTAACTCTTCTTGCATCGCCTCACACCAAGAATTATCCTTCAGAGCCATTTGATAGTTCTTCGGCTCTATCTGAGAGATAAAACATTCGTGCAGGCTAAGATTGTAGATTTCTTCTTTCTTGATAGCAGAGAACAGACATTGCATCTCTGAAATACTCCTTCGTGTTTGCACTCCAGCACTTGGATTCCCAATAATATTATCAACAGGATGATGAACATTTGTTCTGGGAACTGGGATTGCCGGAGCTTGAAGATTGTTTCCCAAATTCGATTGAATCTCCCCCTCAGCATTTGCATTACTACTAGAAGCTCCACCATTACCAGAAGACGCATCAACATTTGGATATGCTGAAAAGTCAACGTATAGATCTCCACTTGTAGTTTGAGCAGCTGCATTGGGGATCTGCTCGGCAACAACATCATTTACGGTCGAAGAATCAGCGACTGGAACATTCGAAGACACATTAGTAGGAATACTTGCTCTCCAGCTCGCATCCACTTCATCTTTGTTCACAAGATGTGTGTATACAACCTCCGAATCTTCTTCTGACACATCAGGAAGATCAAATGAGTCAAATAGTTTATCATAATCATAACCGCTTTTGGGACCGAATTCGGACGGTGGAGGATCGAAACTCAAAGGAGTTATATCAAACACGATCTCCACTGTTCGCTTCTTGATGTTATAAACGCGTTTGTTTGGAGTTCCATTGGCATAACCCAAAAAGAACCCAATTTCACCAACTTCCCCCATTTTCGGAGTATCTTTGGTGCGTTTGATAACACATTTAATCCCAAAAGGCTGAAAACCAGATAGGTTAGGTTTCCTGTTTTCAATCAATTCATAGCAAGTTTTATCTTCTCTTTTGACAGTAAGCACATGATTTAACACATAACATGCAGTGTTCACCGCCTCGGCCCAGAAGAAAATTGGCAATTTTGATTCAGAAAGCATAGTGCGGGCCGCCTCAATCAGGGTACGATTCTTCCGTTCTGCAACTCCGTTTTGTTGAGGAACATATGGAGCGCTGAACTGATGAATTATTCCCATTTCCCGACATAACTCATCCATATACTGATTTTTAAACTCAGTGCCGTTGTCACTTCGGATTTTCTTAATAGGAAGTGAATAATTTTTCTCAAGTTGTTTGAATAAGTCTCTTAAAATACCAGCGGTTTGATCCTTTGTTTTTAAGAAAAATACCCATGAATAACGTGAGAAATCGTCAGTGACAACTAAGCAATAGGACATTCCACCAATGCAAGCAACATGGATCGGGCCGAAAAGATCCATGTGAAGCAACTCAAGTGGTTTTTGAATTGAGTTAACTGTTTTCGGTTTATAAGGCTTTCGTTTGATCTTTCCTTTTTCACATGATTCACATTTGTTGTGCATATTAAAACTATGTAAAGGAACCCCCAACACCAAGTTGTTTTTCACTAAGTGGTTCATTTTTCGCAGATGCACGTGGCCCATTCTCCTATGCCAGAGATACGATTGATCTTCAGTCGCCTTTGAAAGTAGACAAGTCACTGGAGCAGACGAGTTAACCAACGGGCGCATGTCCATGACATATGTGTTATTCACCCTTGGAGCCCTCATAACGATCCAATCTTCAGGAACAACAAATCCCGGACGCAAAACGAAGCAAGCTTTATCAGTGAACAACATCGTGTACTTGTTATCACAGATTTGAGAAACTGACATCAAGTTCTGTTTCAATTCTTCAACGTAGTTCACTTTATGCAGCGTGATTTTTCCATTTGACACAGAGCCTTCACCGGTGATGTAACCACCCTTTTCACTGGCAAAATTCACATAACCACCACGAAATTGTTTAAAATTGTTCAGTAATTCTTTATTTCCTGTCATGTGTCTGGAACAACCACTATCGATATACCAAATATAGATAGCCCTCTTCAGCTGCTCCTATACTCCCCAAAAAAAATTTAGTTAGAGTGTGGGACCCAAGCCATGATGGTCTTGGGTCGTCCTGATTCGTCAACATAAGAAAACTCTTTGAAATAACCATCATCGCCTCTGTGTCCACCATTTCCATTTCGGAAATTTTTGGATTGAGTCCCCGCAAATCGTGGATTGTACGGAGTTGACGATCTGTTGGTATAACCAGAGTTTCCATACCCTCAGTTTCCATAGTTTTGGTAATTGTAATTTTGATTCCTGGGAGGCTCAAAATTCCTACCAAATCTAGGAGTATCTTCGTGTCTTGAGAATGATCATGGATGATTATCCGAATGCGGTCTTTGATTTGGAAATCGGGGGGGGGGGGGGTGACGCATTTCGATCATTCACGAATCTGTTCTGTGCATGAGGTCTAGCATAGTTGTTGTTCGAGCCTCCAGAACGTTTGTCATTCTCAACTCCTTGAAAGGTAACATGATTTTGTCGTCTGTGATGGGTTTTCTCACGAGTATCATGTCTTTGAGGTACATTTTCTGATCTGTCCCCACGGTTAATAATAACGGGTTTCTCCTCTTGATCCTGAATTTGTTGTGATTTAACATTTGGTTTAACAACTAGTTTTACTTCTTGTTTAATCACTTTGTTTTTCTCAACCTTTTGATTTTTACCATTTTTCTTTTCAACATTTACTGATTCATTTTGTGGCTTGTCAACAAAAGGTTTCTTTTGATCAGGATCAACAAGTGATTTACCCCTGTCATCTGGACAGTCTGCTGCTAAGTGTCCTTTCCCACGACACTTGTAGCATTTGCGAATTTTCGCAGCGTTCTTTGGACGTTCCTCATGATCGGTCGAAGATGATGAGGCATTGGTGGAATTTTTCAAAACTTGGTTCACAAACTGAGAGTTGGAACCTGTTTCAAGTTTTACTTCTTCTTTGACAAAATCCTCCCCTTTAACAAACTCAGTTTTAGGGACATTTTTCAAAGCCTTTTTATTTTTCCCACGTGACTTTGGTTTTGATTTCTCATTTTGAACTTGATTGAAAATTTCCAAAATCTTGTTGCTTATCAAATTTTCAATGTTTTCAAGGTTCACCTCATTTTTCTTTGAAATTTCACTCTTCTTCGACTGATCTGAGTCTGTAACTTCATCTGGCTCAGATTCTGACTCACTTTGTGGTTCAACTGTCAGAGGGGTTGTTGGCATAAAGTTTGCCAATTCAGGATCAATGCTTGGCATTGATGTATAATTATGGTTTACCGGTGGAGGCACCTTATTATAACCAATGTCGAACATTCCTTCCTTAGATTCTTTGAGACGTTGGCTGTTAATACAGAAATTCATCACTTCAGATGAATCCCTGAACTTTTCAATCTTTCGTTGCAAATCCAAAATCAGATTATCTTTTTCCAAAATGATTTTGTTCTTTTCCAAAACAGAATTTTGACTTGTTTCAAGTTCAGACTTTAATTCCTGATTTCTAAGATTTCCCTTAGCCACTAGTCTCTCAAATTCAGAGATATCATTTTTCAGCGCTTTTATCTTAATCCGGTGTTCTTTATCCGAATTAGACAAAACCGCAATGAGTTCTCTGGATTTTTCTAAATCTGCAATTAAATTAGTGTTATGAAGTGCATATCTATCAATCTTAGTCACAAACTCAACACATCTAGCACAACGCTTATCTACAGAGGATGATTTTACCTCAATGCCAGCCATGAATGCACAAGCCTCGTTTTCTACGGAGTTTTCTTCCAACCTTTTAGCTTCTGCATCCGCAAATTGCTGCATTTCAGCTGTGGAGATGTTGAATTCAAAGCGTTCTCCCTTTTCTGTCTTGCTATACTTCTCAACAGTCTCTTCGATCGAAGGACTTTCATTCTCAGCAACATTCCCTGAATCCAACTCTTCCCCAAAAACTTCAGCTACAACTGCAAGCTCCTCAATGCTAGTCTCTTCAACAACTTCTTCATACACTTCTTCGTTCACAATTTCTGCTATAAATGCTTGTGACACAATTGCCCCTGAGATGTCTTCGAAAGCACAACCCCTGTCATAAGGATCAGTCACACTCTATAGAGGTTGAGCCACCATAGCATTGTTTGTCGAAGGTGTAAGATTTTCAGACCCACTTGAACGAGCACTTGAGTTAGAGGCAGCATTTGATGCTTTGTTGTGAGGTCTTGAATTGTTTCCTCGGGAGTTGTTGTCTCTATCAGATCTTTCCATCTTCGGCTTTCGACAATCACGTGCGAAATGCCCGTAGATACCGCAGTTGTAAAACTTTACTTTTGACATGTCGACTCCCATTCGAGTCTTTGTCTGACCTCCTATGAACTTCCTACCCGTCTTCAGCAGAAACTTCTTCGCTCTACGGACTAACAATGCCATATTGAGTTGTAGATCAAGTTCTTCCATCTCGTCTTGATCTATCTGATCAAAGTCTTCATCGAGACTTGACGGTTCAACGAGTTTCCCAAGACAGAAGTTCTCGTATGCAGTCATGAAGGACGCCAACAGACCCATATTTTCTTCAATCAACTTCAAACCGCTTGCATCTATCTTAGGAATGTTCATACTTGTTCCTTGAGATTTCTGAGCTCCACTAGAAGAGTACATCCCTTGATTTGAATTGGTTGTTCCACTTGAACTGACACTGTTGCTTATAAAGGCGTGTTCACTTGCAGAACCTTCATTCTCCGAATACAAAGCAACACCAACTCCATTGTTACTACCCTTCTCTATTTGTTTCGAAGCCTTATATAACTGAGGATCCTGGAGCTTCTCGAAATCAGATGCTTGATCTTCCATATTCCAGGCATACCCCTTCAGCTTTTGAACAGCTTCTTCCAAAGAGAGCTCCTCATAGAGAACACCCTCTCTAATCAGTGCGGTGTACATATTCCATTCTCTAGGAAGACAATTCAGAAACTTCTCGACCTTCTCAAATTCAGTGTAGATGCCCTCCTGACTTCTATCAAGTTCGCTCAACAGATGATAAAATCGATTCACAGTGTCATCAAATGATTCATTCTTTAACGCTTTAAACACAACGAATTGAGTCTTCAACTTCTCGAGTCGTGGTTTCTTGTAAATTGCATTTCCTTCATATCGCTCGATCATGCTATCCCACAACTCTTTCGAGCTATTTCTCTTACGGAACGTATGAAGTATCGATTGTGGCATTGCCATTGTTATCATCGACATGGCTTTCTCTTCACAGTTAAAGAATCTCTTCTGTTCGTCAGTAAGCCCCAAATACGTATCAATCGTCAACGTACGTACTGGAGTAGCTCCACATCCTTTAACAATACACAACCAGATCTTAATGTCTTTTGCTCGGACATATCTTTCGAAACGTTCCTTCCACTCAGGAAAATCAAGCTCGTTGATCAACAAAGGAGGTTTGTCGTTACTCCCTACCTCAGCATTGTGCTTGAGGTTTTGCACCATTGCAGTCAGATTGTTGTTTGCCATTTTAGAAAACAACAGAGAACTTCCAAGCAAAAACTGTGTCACAGAAGACTTTTTCCAAGTTCAAAGTGAAATGTCTGAGCTTTAATCAGAGTGTGAAACCCGGATCATAGAACCTGAAATAAAACACAAACAAAGCTCGGACTACACTGTTAGAACTTTAAACTCAGACACTTAAGAGATGGAAAAATTCGGACAGATTCTAAACTATTAAAATTCGGACTTACTTATATATTTGTATATAAGAAAAAAAAACTCGGACTCTATGAATTGATATTAAAAACCTCGGACTCAATATATCTAAAAGAAAAGGTCGGACTATATAATATATTAAAAGAAACTCGGACAAATGGAAACTAGATAAAACTCGGACTAAACTAACTCGGACTTTAACATGCTCTATAATATAAAATTCGGACTAAATAAAAGAAAACTAATTTAAAATTCGGACACTATAACTGTAAATAAAAATTCGGACCTCAATAGTATATAAAAAAAATTCCGACACTTAGTAAGCTAAAACTCAGACTTGAATAGGTCAAAAGGTCAGACTATTCAAACAACACTATGAAAATCGGACCCTTCTAAGCTTAAAAGTCGGACTATAAGACTTAAAACAAAATTCGGACAATAGAAAATAAAAGGATTTGAAACTCAGACAAGTTTCAAAACTCAGAGGAAACCAATCTTCGGACTATCTCCCCAATGTGACTGCACACTGGTTCAACAATACCCTGGAGACACAAACACAAAGTGTAAACCACGGACCAAGCTTCCAAAGATCAAAACTCAGAATCTTTTTCACCTTCAAAGCTCTGTATGAACAAGAACAAAAACCCCTGTAAAACCCAGATGAAGAAAACACTAAAAACTCACTAAACTACTCAAAATCCATCATCAAATCACTAGATATGAATGAAGAATCATGAATAAAACACAAAAACTCACTAAACTCTCACTAAACCCAATCAAAATATGAACTTTTCTCACCAAAACCTTCAAACTAAGAACACCTACAGTAGTATGAGCACACTGCTCTGGTACCACTTGTAAGGCCTCCTAATCCAAGATCTCACTCAGCTAAAGCAACCAACAGGTGTGCGGAATCCACCTGATGATCAACCACTGCAGATGAAACACTAGAATGCAAGGATTTGAGAGAGAAATCAAGAATACACTGAGTATTCTTGATGAAGATGAATGACGTCACTCACACAAAGCAGCCGCCAGACAAAATCGTTAGGTGCACAGAAATTCACACAGAAATCGTTACCTTGTCTATTCCATATAAAGTTATATATACAAGGTGAAACCCGGACTTTCAAGACTAACTAGAAAGCCCGGACAAAACATATAGCACAAAGCTCAGAGCTTTTGTCACAAAACTCAGACAAAAGCTACACCTAACAAAACTCTGACCTTAGTCTATACATAAAACTCTGACTAAGGAAATCATACATAAAACTTGGACAATTGTCCCTAGGAACATCTTGGGACTAACTTTGAGCACATGTACAATAAAGACCCTAAATATTGGAAGACTTGCACTTATCACCAAAAGTGCATTAACAAAAACGGGTCCATGGAACTATGTTTTTGAAGGGTGAGCCAAAACGAGAGTTGCCTTACGAAGCAACTCTAATCCCTAGAGTTGTTAAACAAATTTTTGATACTTTGGAGCAACAGAACGCAGAGTATAGCGTCAAAGTAACTTTCTTGGAGCTATTTGTTTAGGAGATCACCTACTTGCTGGTTCTGTGGACTTTGTGGCTGCATAGGTGAAAACATTTAACCCCTTTTTAACAAGTTTGTAGCTGCAGAATGGTGTTCATGCACTTTCGTGTGGATGTAGCACGGTTCGGTTCGTCTCATATCAAGACAACATATTTGACATTCTCCTGTCAAATATGTGAGTGAAAATAATATATCGAAACAAGACATGTTCATTGAAATAGAGGCTTTGTTCATCAAAATTCAAAACAAGACATGACATCTTCCTGACAAAGACAACTTGAAAGGCATATATATTGAAGCAAAATATCGAAATAGATCACTATTTCGATACATGTGTCATGTGTGAAGAAGTGTATTTCGATACATAATAAATGTCTATTTTGATAAGTATAAGGGTATTTCGATGAGTTTCAAAGCAAGTTCTATTTCGATGATGCTTCTTCTGTTTCAATGTGTTTCGATGTGAGTTTACATGTTTTGTTGTATTACGTTGCAATGTTCCAATGTGAATTTCCTTCGTAGAAATTCGTTATGATCATCATATACGTATAATGTTCTTTGTCAATACGTCGAAAACATATTCGTTTTCGCGAACCCGCGAAGTTCGCGGGTATTTCAAAGTAAATAATATGGTTTTGGATGAAGCCGCGCATCGCGCGAGCATTAACCTAGTTGTGATATATACCACTAGAATACAAGCCTTTCGGTAATAAAATGGAATGTTCTCGTGTAATAAAAATATATGGATACCCTATAATATTAATGTATCTCCAATAAACTCTCCTTGTATTATGTTCTCGTGTAATAAAAATATATGGATACCCTATAATATTAATGTATCTCCAATAAACTCTCCTCGTATTAATATCTACAGCTAATCTTTTCTTGCAAAGTTGTTTTGATGATAGACCAATTCATATGAAAAAATGTGAATTAAGTAAGACTCAGGGCCGGCCTGAGAATTCAGGTGCCCTGTCCGAGCTCGAAAAAATGTGCCCCAATTGCCGTCAAAAGAAACATTGGATACTGTTTAGTTATTATTATTTCTTAAATCAAACTTAAGAATTGTTTTGTAAATGAGCTTATCAATACCTTGGTCTTCGTATGAGTATACTATTTAAAAGATTATAACACATATTAGTGGCGGAACTAGATACTTTTTTACCAGAAGTCGTAATAGAATTTTTTACATTCGTAATAAGTCAGTTTAATATAGAAAAGATAAATAATTGAATAACCATTAACTAATCAAATAATAAATAATCTAAACATCTTAAAACATATAAAACAAATTACATATGCTATTAATTTAATCAATACATAATTATCAATTGAAAACATAAAGGAAACTGGTAGGTTGCACAGTAGTTGTACATGCATGAACAGTGTTTGAATTAATGGATACAAAAGTCAGTAGCTGGCTACGGGTAAGACGGTAGATTAAAAAATACAATAGTATGTTAACCTGTTAGGCTTTTAAAATATTTGAAATTGAAATGGGTTTTGTTAGAAAAAGGCCCATAAAACATTTTTTAATTATTCAAGTAAGGTCGTAAGGTTTTTGTCAGTTCTTCTTTATCACTCTTCCTTCTATGTTCTTTCTGCAACTCACAAGAACCTCGCTGGAATAGTGGCTGTGGCACCGGCTAACCACCGGAATTTCTTTAAAATTTCCCTACTTTTTTGACTTTAGATACTCCGTAACAGATAACCGAGACGGTCAAACTACAATACATAACCGGTTTTTTTATAGAAATGTGCCTCTCTGAATCACGGACCTTGGCCGGTGGTCCTCCCCGCACACCCTCAGGGCCACCCCTGGTAAGACTAGATACAATTCATACTATTCTATATGCTTCCTCCATCTCAAAGCATTTAAATTTTTTGAGTTAAATGTGATTTTAGTCTTTATGGTTTGGATCATTTTGCCAGTTTAGTCCAAAGGTTCAAAACGTTGCCATTTTAGTCCAAACAGTTTCAAGCGTTGTCATTTTAGTCTACTAGGTTAACTCCATCCCTTTATTCTGTTAATTAGAAGGGCATTTCGGTCATTTTATATGTAATTCCGTTAACTAGAAGGACAATTCGACCATATAAAATGATTGGATCACCCTTATAGCTAACAAAAAAACGGACGGAGTTAACCCAGTAGACTAAACTGGCAAAATGATCCAAACCACATGAACTAAAATCGCATTTTAACTCTAATTTTTTTCATGAAACATTCACCAGCAAAGTATAGTTTTTAGAAACCTTTATGTTTAATGTAGACAAGACGTATGACCAATAATGCAAAATCAAGATCTATGTTTGTTTTTTTATGTTTATTGTTTGATTACTACTTTTTTACCTTTTTTTCAAACCTTGTTACTAGAATACCATTAATGAACAAACAAGTTATTCAATGATATAGACTTGTATATATACTCCTTTTCAAGTTTCAAGTGAAAGATGCTAAGAAATCTCTAAGAATCTAACATCAATCAAAATATTGTCACAATCCTTGTCAAGAAGTGATAGTTATACTATTAGAACTTATTATTGAGCACCTTTTCTTATCCTTTACATTTGTGTGTCAACTTTTAATAAGGTACATAATGTATGTTAGTTTAGTGTCTATGTTATCAATAAGATGACAACTATGACAGGTTAGCGGCATTTGAATTGACGTTCTGAATTGAAGAATTTGAACACAATTCATATATTTTATCAAAAGACACACGAACACATTTAAAGTCAGTATGTCGAACATAACTCATGTAATTTATATATCTAGAAAAGTTAGATGATGACAATGATAACATGTAGCGTATAACGAGTTGATGGGTTGTAAACAATCCGTAAACAGATTAATCATGTTGATGGGTTATAATAAATGGAATAAACATGTTGTAAACGGTTTAATGATTGACGTCACATATTATAAAACTATAACTTTTTATTCTAATTGTAATAAGTTGGCATGTTTAATTAAACATGTAAACTTGAACAAAATCAACTTAATTAAATGAGTTAAACATATCAACTCTAATATAACAAAAACGAGTCAAACATAACAATCAAAATATTAATTTATGTATTAGGTTCCCATCAAAATTGACACCCATAATCTATAAACACAGACCTACCTTCCAATAGATTTAAATTCAGTTCGTTAAACTAGTTGTTTATTTTATGTAAACTTGTTTTTTGTACGACAAAAATTTCAAAGCTTCATTCATGTGTTTTTATTTTTAACAAGAAAATGATTAACAAATATTTGATTAAACTGAAGTTCAGTTGTAAACTACAAAAACATTACTTCTCATGCCTTTCCTCTCAAAACATCAAATCTTGTTTTTTTTTTTAAATTTTGTTTTGTATTGTCTGATAGAGATAAATTACTATTCTTATTAACACTATGGTTATTGTTATTACACACACACATATATGGTTAGAATTGCGTGAAAAAACACTAAGCTAATTGAGAAACTTGAGAAATATTCTGGACCACACATTTTTCCTAAGTTTTTCATAATATACATATATGTATAGTTTAAAATTGACTATATACACAATTGTCTCTACAATTGTGGTGGCTGCCCCACTTGAAATACCAACCTGGTATCTCTTGAGATACAGGAGGTGTAGTTTCCTCTGCTTGTGGGCTAACACTGATTCCTGATCTTGCCCTAGTCACTTGTTGGGATAAACTCTCAGTAACTTTTTGTTGAGAGGAACTAGGTTGATGCAAGTCAGGGTTATCAAGTGCATCAAGCAATTTTCGTAATGGTGATAGGAATGTTGAAGTGGGTGATGGTGTAGAAAAAGAAGCAGGCTCGGAGAGGGGTTTTTTTTTTTTTTTTGAAATGTATAAAAAAAAAGTGATGAGTGACAAGTTTGGATAGATAGAGGCGTTTGCATCTGTTGTGAGGAAGTAACAACAGATGTTTGCTGCTTTTGTGTTACAACAGGTTCCTCTAGGACCTCAATTTCCAGGGTGACCTTTTTTGGGGTTTTCTTTTTGGTTTTGTGCTTACGGATAAATGTAAGCTTTTTGGAAATGGCTGGTATGTGTTCCACGGCATTGGGTTGTGTACTGTGGTCACTAGGAGCAGTGTTATATGCCATGATTATGTAATTGGGTATTAGAATGATGATTAATCAAGTAGATAAGAGTGATGCTTTTAACATGTTTGATGAAATAAGATATGGTTCGAGTTATAGCTATGATCATTGGGTGTGAAAAGAGCTTTTGAAGTGCGTAAATCCAATCAGCAAAAATCAGCTTTGCTAATTGGAACAAAATGTAACCACTAGGTTGTTTTCAAAAAAATCATATCAAATTATAGAAAAATCTTGTAGAGATGAGCCATACACAAATCCCATGAGTCTTTTTCAATTCATATTTCAACATGAAAAGCTAATTCAGGTCGTAAGCGGGTCAAAACAGGTGCTTTCAGTAGCAATACAGAAAATACAACATAGCTTATTGGAATAAATGTGTTGCTGATATGTTCTTATAAAATTCGTATAAAATCAACCATAACTCGGATTGATGTGATTATTTTTGGGTTGGAAAGCTACTGGAATATATTACTATTAATATTTGAACATATTGGAATGGATAAGGCCACAAACGGGTCAAAAACTAATGCGAACAGGGTTGTACCGAAAATGTAGCACTGAGAGTTGGGTTTTACCATTTTCATGCATTCAACTTGTTAGTTACCATTTTCTGCATAAAGACAACAACTTACTGGCCAAGGTGAGTGTTACGAGTACCCTTCATATTTATATGTTACGAGTACCCTTCATATTGCGTATGAATTATTGATCAAGTACTTGTAGGTGCTGACTTATTTTACATGGAAGTACAATGTAGTACCTTATATGAGAATGTAAATGAATGGATTAGAATTAGAAGTTGTGGACTTTTGGATGTCAAAGGATGACTAGTCATGTTTGGGTATGACTAGGTAAGGTATTGGAAAGGGCCGGGGATTCATGAGAGTGGGTCGAGAATTCCTAATATTTTCATTCCACTTAATTGGTAAGTTGTCATTGTTAGAGATCTTATAAATGACACGAGCAAGTAGGCATCAACGTGGGCGGGTTGAATTCTGACACGACCAGGTCACTATGTTGTCCCAAATCTGACATATGAGTAAGATTGATAGTTTAAGCATGTGTAAATGCTATTACTTGTTTGTAATGATTATATTAAAACATTGTGTGAATATAATTGCCATAATGAAGTGGACTTCGTCCGGTAAAAGGAATGTGTTATGGACCAAGCGGGTCAAGCCACTTGAACGTGTTAAGTTTGGTCGAGTCCAAGCTTGAGGTGTATATGTTAGTATAAATATTATTTTTGATTATAAACACACATTAGCTAAGCACAATGGGTACATCATTTGTGTAAGCTCGAAAGGTTGAAGTTACTCTCATTCATTTGAATAACATATCCCAGATGTGAAGATAACCAAGTATAGCTGTCACACCCCAACCAATGGCGGAAACATCGGGATGAGACGAAGTGTGAAGATTGCTCGAGACATCATAACGCTAATAATTGTGACAAGTATTTGAATAATCATTTCATTTCATTTCTAAAGAATCAAGTACAAGGTTTTGAAACAAATACAACAACATGAATAATAAAATGATACAATACAAATACAATTCTTTCTAAGTGTGTATCTAAGCATCCTATTAGATTCCATGCATCGTCAACATCCACCTGTAACATGTTAAAATAAAGTTCAATGCAAAAGCAAAGGCGAGTATACAAGTTTGATACGTACATAGCAAAAGATAAGTTTTGAACAATTCCTCATAGCAAGCATGTGATTCAAGATAAGCCTTTAAATATGGTATGTGTCTAACATATCAAACCAAGGAAACGCAATATGCTCATGACATAACCGAGATAAAGGGGCGGGTCGTTAATCCTATAGCGCTACATATGTCACGGTTTGGCTCGTACGAAGTTAATGATAAATTCAACACATAAGATAAGTCCAAGTTTAAAGCATCAAGCCATCACGTATACAAGCATGTTGTAGGAATGTTCATGTGTTTAAGCAAAATGTTCATGTGTAAGTTTGTTGATAGATAAACATGTTACACCCCAAAAGTGATAAAAGTAAAAGGTGGAATACGAGTATACTCACAAAGTTTGCATATGCTTTCCAATTATCCAATTATTGACGAGTTGATGAGGTTGGAAGATTGAATGTGTAGGGTTAAAGTTCAAGTATGCTTAGAGTCGAGATTCGGTATTCAAAACAGCATAAAAAGTAAGATATGTGAATAGCATGTGAAAATAATCATCTTCAACACTTAACACTTGTATGACACTTGGTAACCACAAGGGTTATGGTAATGTTTTCATGAGTTGAACACCCATAAGAATCACAACAAGGTTTAGGTCTTAGGTGATGTTCTACTACTTTAACATATAAACATGAGTTCAACATCAAAGGTTCGAATGAGTGTATATATATATCTAGGTTAAGTACTACATATTATTTAGTCCAATAATTCAAGTAGGAGGTAGAAGATTAGAATCTTCATTTAGGCACCTCGTGTTATCATAGATGTCATGTATGGGGTAGGAAGGACATGCTTCCATTTAGGAACCCCTTGAATGTTCACCACTTCACTTGGTGCAACAACAACCAAGGAGGGTCACGAACTAGGATTTGCACAATAACATAAACAACCTAACTATAGAGAAATCATCAAATCACGTGAGGATTGTATGTAGGACAACCCAAGTTGTTCCCTAATCACTCATGTATCAAAGGCTATGTTTGACATGATTTGTGGGTTGAAACCCTAGACAAAACACCAAGTTTATGAGGTTTAATCCTCTGATTTTAAATGTCTCAACCTTGTTTTTAAGCTTAACCAACCATGGGATAAGTTGTAAGCATTAGGACATAGGTATGAGATGTGTTGAACACAAGTTACATAGGTATAAACAAGTTTTTGATGAACATAAAAACAAACAGAAAGTTTATGGATGATTTCGGGGCATTTCCAGGTCTGATTTCTCCAAGGAGAAGTCTAGGAATCGAACCCCATGATTATCCAAGTAAGTAGGAAAAAGAATCAAGTGATTTCGTTAAGAAATGAGTGAGTTATGCTCATTTTCGTGAAGGGGTGTCAATCTGCTCGAACCTTTTCTTTCAGCTACGGTTTGGAGGATGTTTTGAGAGTTTTTAGTGTTGCAAAAGTGGTAGAGAGGCTGGTTATAAGTGGTATTTATAGGGGGAAGGATTAGGGTTTCAATGGGTTGGGCTTTGGAAGTGTTTAGAAGGGGTTACACCTTGAAACTAGCCCACAAAACCCAACTATATGGGGCTGAATTTTGCTGAATTGGGGCTGCCATATTTCTTTATTTTTTTATTTTTTTAAAACATTATAATGAGTAATTTTTGTTAGTTAAGTTGTGTAATAATATGCAACAATATTTCCCCTAACTTGTAATAAGGTGAAATATGAAATAAAACATGATTTAACTAGGTAAAAAGTGTAATGTACAAATATGTAACATGTTTGTAAGTGACAAGTATATGTCACATATTAGATGATTAACCGTCGTATAAATAAGCATATTATTAGGGGTTTTTAGGTATCAACAATTTAAGGACAAGCATGGACATGCATCGTGAATAAGTATCGTATAAGTATGAATTACAAATAAGGATTCGATGTAGAATGAATTCGAACGTATGAACATGTATGAATATGTAGATGGTGAATTTAAAGAAATACGAATTTTATTTATGATCCAAGTCTCGGATTTTACAACGAGAAGACGACTATAATAATACAAGATTTCCAAAAATAGCATTACAAGGCGAGCTTTCTCAGGGGAGGAGCTTAGAGGAGGCCAGACCGGGCCTCGGCCCGTGCGGTTTTTTCGCCCAGTAGTGTTAAATTTCAGGTTTTTGTGATTTTTTTTAAATGTGTATTGGTTCGGCCCAGGCTGATTTTATCTCCAAAAAACATCGGCCCATGCTGAGTTTTAGGTCAAGATCCGTCACTGAGCTTTCTAATTATGGAAAGTACGTAGAAGCAGGGCGTTACAATAGCACTTAGATGCGTTTCGGTGCTAACATATTGAATGTATATAAAGTTGTTGCTATGACATGCAGGTTTGGAATCTTGAACATTATTATGATAACAGTGAAAATGAGCAATTCCTTATTTGATCAAGAACTTCAAACTATGTATTGACGCCTCAATATGCTAATGACACTTTTCTCTAGTATTTGTTGTTTTTTTATTTCAATTCAAAAAGTCATTTTAATCTAAAATTTTATTTAGAGATTAACAAGTTCTAATAGAGATTATAAATGTAAACTAACACCATAACAAGATACCAATGATATAATAAATAACTTGATCGATAAATCAAACTAAAAATCTTAACCAAACCAACTTATTTATTTAGTTTACTTTGATATATAGTGTTCTAATATGTACAGAGTGTGGATAATCTTTTTCTCATGAAAAAAAAAAGCAAATAAATAAATATATATTTGAATTAGGTTTGATTACGTTATTATTAAATATTGGTTAAAATCAAACAAAAATGGGCATTTGGTCTAGTGGTATGATTCTCGCTTAGGGTGCGAGAGGTCCCGAGTTCAATTCTCGGAATGCCCCAATGAGTTTTTTTTTTTCTTTAAATTTGCATGTTTGCCTTCGTTTGGTTTCTTAGTGGTCCCTCATCTCTTTAACAATATGCAACTTACTCTGTTCATGTTATAAAATTTATGAAAACCAGTACTGCATACTCGAGTTTTTTATGATAATTATTTTATGTTTACTTCGCAAATATACATGTATGGCCAGGATCTCATCATCAAATCGTAAAATACATTAGTGTATTTTAACATCAAATCCTAGCCATTGATCTGCACACGTGTATGGCCAGGATTAGTTCATTCAGTTCACAAGCTACACACTAGTGTTCACTCTTGCGAGAACCAATGTGAACACAACCAAAAATACCTAAAAATAGCCTAAAAACACACAATTTTTTTTATATCTTTTATAAAAAAAATCGCTATATTTCGTTACCAAAAAAAATTAAAAATAAAAAAAAAATTGGCTACGAAAAGTAGCGATTTTAATGTAAAAATATTAAAAAAAAAAATTGTGTGTTTTTAGATTTTTTTTAGGTTTTTTGTGGGTTTAGTTTTTAGCATTTTAGCTTGGGGGGGGGGGTTAGGTTTTTTTAGGTTTTTTTTTTTTTGTGTGTTCATATTGATTCTCATGGTTCTCACAATAAAGGTGGTTCTCAAATGAACCTTACCCTATATATATCCCGTAAAATTATAAATATCATATATATCCTTACAAAGTAGTTGAAATATCATATATACCTAATTCATTAAAAACAATTTAATAAAACACAATTTTATCTTTATTTTTCTATAACTTTGAAATCTTATATATGACTTTTAACTTAAAATATTATATTTACTCATTTCTAGCTTAATTTATTTAGCTTAAATATTATATATATGGAGAATACTATTGTTTATGGAAAAAACAAAAAAAAAACAAAAATCAGTTTAATTTATTTCGCTCAAGTATTATAAAAATCAGTTTTCACACAAAAACCTACCACACATGCACCCATACATGCAAGAACTCAATTGAACTGAAACATACCTTTACACTTCACAAACACAAGTTGAAACACGTCATCTGCAGCCATATTTTTATCTCTAACAAGGTGTTTCATACCCTGCACGTAGTATCGCGAACAACCTTGCGAAAACTCAACAACGACCTCTACATCCCAAACACGACCGACAGTGTCCACAATCTTCAAAGCCACATTCCTATCCGAACCATGCTCCTTAGCCCACTTCTTAGGAAGACGCTACGATTTCAAATTCGAAGAATGAGTATCACAGTCATTATGAAAATCATTCAAAAATAAATTATAAATAATAATAATAATAATAATAATAATAATAATAATAATAATAATAATAATAATAATAATAAACTAAACTTACGTAATGATTGTCAACACGAAACGTCACATGTACACCTTCAGCCTCATTATGCTCAACATTAACATCAACAAACTGGTTAGTAGTTTCGTCATCAGAAAGTTCCATTAAATCATGATTTGTTTCTTGTTTGACAACAACACACAGTTCAGGGGGATAAGATAAAAGGGCAGGATCACAACTAAAAACACTGATTTAAAAGTTCTGAATATCAACCACTTCAAACACCACCAGATGGTTATCCGTAATCGACATCTCCTGCTTTATCCGATTCCAGTCAGTACTAATATAAAGCTCAAAGTCAATCTCTTCCATCCGCACAAACCATTTACGGTTTGTAGATGAACGGATGACATCCGAATATGCAGGAACAGTATTCATCATCTTGTGATGAACAAAGAATCTGTTAACATGCTACAAGTAAAAAAAACAAACAAACAAACTATTAGTTATTAAGAATTAACATTCAATTAATTAAATTTGAAATTCAATTAATTAAATTTGAAATTCAATTAAGAAAACATATATTTGAGTACCATGGTATCGCCTCTATCCTTAAAATATTCGGCTTTGTAGTAGAAGTACTCTGAAAGTGCAAGAGCAATATCTTGATAGAAGTAGAATATGCGAAAACATCCTAATAACTCACAGGTCTAGTCATGTTTGACATATAAAATTTGAGCTCAGGCTCGTTTAAACTTGACACAATTTAAGCTTTTAGCGTATCGATTTCGAATACCTACAAACGACTCGGATCGTTTACACCCTTGAGGTTTAAAAAATCCAAAAATAATTTTTAGAGCTTTTGAATGACCATTACCACTACATATACAAACGAGATTTATATATTTAAGAAGTCAAAAGACATAAGTTGTGCCCTAGTAGTAGGAGGCTTGGATTCCCCAGAGGAGACCTAAGTTCGATCCCCACTTATTTCATCTTTGGTCGATTAAGGCAACGAAGGATTTAAACTAAGCTGTGTGTGAGGTTGTTAGTTCGAATCCTGAGCCCACCAGGGCTAATTTCGTCCCACTGTGTGTTACGCCAGAGAGTTATACTCTTGTGGTGGCCCTACGACTGTGAAGTGGTAGCCGGCGGTATAGTTTCCCGAGGGAACATCCAAACCAAACTCTGAAGCTAGCCTGAGCCCCCTTATAACAACTCAGTCTGGCCAGAGTGGGGCAACGGGGATCTCCAGTTTGGAGAGTGCTGTCACACCTCAACCGATCGCGGAAATATCGGGATGAGACGAACAAATTGCTCAAAACATCATAACCCTATGTGTCAATATAAATTAAATTGGATTTCATAAATTGCTAAAGTATAATACAAGAAATCAACATAAACAACATTGTTTCGAATATACAACAACAAAATAGTTTAATCTAGGTGTGTTTCTAAGTCCACTTAAATCTTGTTTTTTCACTTAGCATCATCTTGTCTATCATCCTGCAACATGTATTAAAATATATCAACAAAAAGTTGGCGAGTATACAAGTTTGATACATAGTATAAAATAGAATAAAATTGTTTAACGTGCTCATATCCAACATGAACAACAATATGCAAGTTACTAGTATGCTGAGATTGTGTAACAATATGTTCAAACCCAAGAATCCAATGCGTTAAAATAGCCTATCCCAAAGTATCGCGGGAGGTAACATGTTGAAATAAAAAATACCCCAAGTCTCGTGGGCGATGCATTACTCCTATAGCGCTATAATTGTTAAGGTGGGCTAGCAAAGTTAATGAACATATATCAACACAAATAGTTTACGTAGCAGACGAGATTAACAAGCATCAAATTGTTCAAAGTTTCACTCCCAATAGTCTAGCGGGAGATAAACATGTTTCAATATGGATAGAGTGTGATTCAAATAGTTTCAAGTGTTTTCGTGTTTTACATAGAATACATGTTGCACCCAAAAGTGTTTAAAAGTAAAATGGGTTCGAGTATACTCACAAAATTGCATATGCTTTCCGATTATCCAATGTGACGAAGTTGTTGAGGCTAGAAAGTTGAATGTGTTCGATTTGGAGTTTAAGAGGTGTTTACATATGGTTCTAGGGATTTGGAGTTTAAATAACATGAAAATAAACATATGAAAATAATCATCTAACACCTATGACACTTGTTCTTGACACTATGAAACTCTAAAAGAGTTTAAATGTTTTAATGGAACAAGGTTTCATTAGAATCGTGACAAGTTGTCAAGGCCTAAGATGATACAATCTACTAGCTTGACGAATGCCCGTTAGTTCATCACCAAGAGTTTGATTATTTGGTTGTTACATAAGTATTACATAGTGTATATTACATCATATATGTCAAGCATGAGGTAGAAGATTAAAGTCTTCATTTAGGAACCTCTAAGTGTCATGGAATTCATACATGAGGTAGGAAGAACAAACTTCCATTTAGGTACCTCTATTGTTCACCACTTCATTTGTTGTTATGAATAACAAGGAGGGTCTTGAACTTACAAATAATAGAATATGAACATCTAATCTATGAGAAATCATCATGTAATGCATGGATTTTTAAGTAGGATAGCCCAAGCTAATCCTAAATCACACTTTCATCAAGTCTTAAGCTTGAACATCACTTGTGGGTTAAACCCTGGAACAAAATAGTAAGTTTGTGAGGTTTATGCCTCTGATTTTTAATGTCTCAACCTTGTTTTTAAGCCTAACTAACAATGGATGTGGTTATAAGTGATGCGTGTTAGTGTATATAAGTTTTAGGAATATATTTTAAGCCCTTTTTACACTTTTTAGCCAAGTTTTAAATTTATAAAACACGATATTTACTAACACTAAACACACATATGGGCAAGTGCACCCATCGTGGACGTAGTATAGTGTTGGTAAGATACCGAGGTCGTCCAAGGACACAAGAGCTTTTAGTACCGGTTTATCCTCAACGTCTAATCAATCAAAATGTTAGAAAAAGGTTTTTAAACTAAGAAAATAAAACTAACTAAAATGCTGAAAAATAAAATAAAAATAAAACAGATAGACAAGATGAATCACTTGGATCCGACTCGTGTGTAGTGTAACCTTTGATTATTTTTGCACTTTTACACTTGTTTAAGAGATTATCTTAGTTATTGTAGTAGGCCCCTCTTTTGAAGGTGATGTTACCCTCAACCCAGTAGTTTGAGTCAGCAAGGATACAATCCTAAAGGGTCGGCTTATTGAAAGATAATTAATTAAGTTATTAATGTATAATGTGGTAGGCCGCTCTTTTGAAGGCGACGTTACCCTCGGCTAAGTAGTCTGAGTCAGCAGGGATACAGTCCTAAGTAGTCGGGTTAAAGTTTTAATAGTAGTTTAACTTATGAGGGGGTCAAAGAGTTTGGACCCCCGCCATCCAATACCGTTGGGTATTGAAGGAGGTCCTACTAAATTTAACCCAGGTCTTTTGCAGGATCTATACACTGAACAATGGCAAGACTCTTACCAAACCGTTCCCTTAACCCCCGACCAGGTAGCCAACATACCTCCATATAGACCGCGGAGATATGAATGGTAAAAATATTTTATTTTATATAGACAGTAAAATAATGCCAAGACACCACAGACAAACGATAAGGAAGAATCACCTTCAACATAAGAAACTAGTAATTAAAGTTATTAATACAAAACCAATTAAAAAGTGCAAAAGATTAAAAATAAAAAGTATTACACTAAACACTTGTCTTCACCAAGTGATGTAAGAGACTTAGGCAAACATGGCCTTTGATTGTCAAGAACTCTTACGATCAATCTTGGATCCCGAGACGACTCACACACTCTATGATGGACAATGGATGATGGTGATGGATGATGGTGTTGTGATGGTGGTGGGTGGTGGGTGAAGTGTGAGAGAGGTGGTGTGCCAAGGGATGAGTTGCAAGAGCTCCAAGCACTCCTATTTATAGGCTGAACAGAAGCTTGGGCACGGCCCTGTGGTGGGCAGTAGAAGCTTCTATGAGTTTGTCTTATCTGCTGACACTTGGGCACGGCCCCGTGCTCACTGAGCACGGGGCGTGTTCAGTCTTCTGTCTTCTTTGTTTTGCTTGGAAAGATGCTGTCGGGAGGTCGGGCATGCCACTTTTGTTCCTTTTCTTGTATTTATGTTAGATTTAGCTGTATTTTCGCTTCTTTTGTTCATTTGAGCTCATTTAATCCTGAAAATACAAAAGGAAGACAAAAGCACATTTTTTCCAACATTAGTACTAAAAAATGTTTAGTTTTATGCCACAATTGATGTAATTTATATGTTGCATTTTGGGCACATCAATAATCATAAAGACATAGGTTTGAGATGAGTTTCCTCAAGTTTAATCAAGTTTATCAAAGTTCTTATACAAAACAGAAAAATCAGTCAGCTTTGGAGCCTTTTTGGCAACGTTCCAGGCTCTGATTTTCCTGAAAAAACCTCTGAAAACGTAGCTAAGATCAATCCAAACAAGTAGGAAAAATAATCGAGTGAATCGGATAAGAATTGAGTGAGTTATGTTCACTTTAGTGAAGTAGTATGAATCTGTCCAATCTTCTGCAATCAGCTGCGAATTTGTATGATTTGGGAGTGATTAGAGAGTGTTTTAGTGTTGCAAAAGTGGTAGGGAGGCTGATATTAAGTTATATTTATAGGGGAAAAGATTAGGGTTAAGTTGGGTTGGCATTTAATATGGTTAGGTCGTTGTTTAAATTAAAAAGAAAACAAAAATCAACACCCACATGGGGCTGGCGGTCGTATGGCTGTTAGACTAAAGGGTATGGAGAGGATGGGCTTGGAGGGGATGAGCCGCCACGTAGGCGCCACGTAGGAGTGGCTTGGAGAGGATGGACCTAGGGGGTGGGGGATGAACCACTTTGTGTATATATATGTATGTATGTATAGGTATATGTGAGAGAAGGAAGGAGGAGAGAGGAGCAGCAACCCCGGCTGTGGGCTGCCGGGTTAGACGAGCCGAGCCTAGGGGGGCGGTGTGGGGGTCCGGCGCCGGGCCTAGCCGGGCATCAGCCGGCCCCCATACCTTCTAGTCTTAACAGCCATAATATGTTTCTTTTATTGTGTGTTTGTGACAATAGATCCTAGTATGACCATGACTAATTATAAAAATTGAGTAACTCATTAAATCCCATGCAATATTAATGTTGTGTTCCAGAGATCCACTTAACAGAGGGAGGGGACGGAAAATGGGGTTTTTTTTTCCTGATAATAGTCTTTCCAATTTGGAAAGACATGGAGGGAAGGGAAGGGAAGGGATGGGGAGGGATTTTTAACTTGGAAACACACCCTAAGTGGTGAGTGGAGGATTGTATTGTAATACAACACAACTACAAAACTGCTTTTGGCAGTTACGGTCGCAAGGGGGCTGCCCCTTTTCTTTTAATTTTTTTTTTGTGTTTTAATAACATAAATTGATTATTGGTGGAGTATTTTATGTAAGTAAGGTGCCACATAAAGGCACATAAAGGTTGGTGTACAATTAGCATGTAACAAGGCTCTAAATGCATTTTAAACATGTTTTAAGAAAGGAATAAATAAGAACACGTAAAGAATAAGTATGTTGCATACAAATTTGGTGTAACACAAGTTTTGGTATCAATCAAGTATAAAATGCATTTAAATTAGTCTTACAATTGAATAATCAAGTGCTTGTATGTATGAAATTTTAAGGATTACGAATGTGCGATAGTCGTTTACAAGTTAACTAACGTCGATGAGAATTATGAATCATGTATCAACGTATAAGCATGTATAAGCAATGAATATTTCACTCAAAAGTTCAATATCATTATGATCGATGTCTCGGATTTAAAATGGTTTGATACGAAATACGAAATACAAAAGGAACAAGCTTCCAAAAATAGAAATACAAGACACGTTTTCTAATTAAGGAAAGTTACGAAAAAGCAGGGCGTTACAAGTGCGGTGGCCAAACACAAGAAAGTCGTTAAAAAAAAACCTATAACTGTCCAAATCGCTCGTCGCTCGCTCGGAAAATGCTTAGAAAATGCTCGCTCGATTTCGTTTTGTTTGCAAATGAGCTAAGCATGAGCAAAGGTCCAATAGGCTTGGTTTGTGACAACTCGTATTTCGAACCCGTCTGTGTAATAAATGTAACGTAGGTGATCACGTGAACCTTGATGTGTTGAATACTATTACGTGCATGTATGTATGTTAAGTGAATGATTACGTGAATGATATATCTATTTGTTGCGTGTGTTGTGTAAACGCATGTGTATGTATACAATCTAGCCCAATCGCACAATACACACTCACACAAGATCACACAAGCTATTTGGGCCGCACATCATGTGCTCGGATCAATGGCAGCCCAAGTAAGGGCCGGCCCATTGTTTTATGCGTACAAGCACACACATGAGGGGGATTGCACCTCATTTGTTACAAAACATATTCACACCAAAAACCCTAGCTTCTCTCTCTCTCCTTCTCGCTCAAACTCGTGGCAGCCGGACTTGATTCCTCGAAGACTCTCTCGTTCGTTATTCGGATTACCTACTTCAAACCGGTTAGTGTGTGATGTTGTTTACGTTAATAGATGATGCCTTGATTATACATGATTACATGATTAATCAATTGTCTTGCAATATGTTGTTTGGATGTTGTTATGAATCGGATTACTTAGATGATGATGTTAGATTGTATGTTTGTTAATCGACTGATGTGTGTGTTCATATATGGATGATATGCTCAATTGTTAAGTTAACGTGTATGCTAGTAATCGGACCGAATCATGCGAGTTGTTAAGATATTGGGATGTTGTTTATGTTTTGATTAGCTTAGGGTTCATGGGAATTAGATGTTTAATTGCCTTGTTTGATCGAAAAAGCATGAAACAAGAAACTGTTAGTGATTATCGCATTTTTGGAAACTTTGAATAATTTCAACTGATTGCATAATAATCGGCCATTAACTCGGTCGCACAAGACCCCTAGTCGCATAAGGGGTCTGCTCGCACAAGACCTGATCCAGTCATACAAGGGCCAGTCGTACAACAGGTTCCCAGTCGCACAAGATGATCTCAGTCGCACAAGAGTTAACAGATCGCACAAGGTCACGGATCTGATTAACTGATTGGGCCTTAAGCCCAATTCTAGTCGCACAACCCGTCCGAGTCGCACAAGTTATGTTGGATCGCACAATGTCACTTACACGTATATCTTTTGGGCCACTTTCTGATGGGTTTAATATTTGGGCCGGGTATGTTTGGGAAACATATGATGGATCGCACAAGATGGTTGGGCTTGTGCGAGCCCAATCTTGATTATGATATAACTGTTGAACATGAGGTTACGTATTTGCCATGATCCGTGTGTGTTACCTATATGCTATCTTATGTGATATTTGTGTGCATTGCTTAAGACAAAAACCTGACTCGTGTGGTAACCCTGTTAGGACGTGGTTGACCACTGTTAGTTCAAGAACCCTTTCTCTTTGTGTATCTACCGAGCAAACCAAGGTGAGTTCACACAGCCAAGGCATGGGATTCCCGGGTTGGGAATTGGGTTGGATTGTTAAAGTTGAATAGATTCATTCGGATACCATTACTAGACTACCATACCATCGTCCTCGGTTGTGCAGGACACGTACGTAAATCCTGCGTACACTTATGCTACTCGCTATCCTCGGTTGTGAAGGATACTCACGTAAAACCTGCGTGAACGGACACTCACTACTGCCTCGGTTGTGTCAGGCACTTACGTAAAACCTACGTAAACCCTCACGTACCCTATCCTCGGTTGTGAAGGATACTTACGTAAATCCTGCGTAAACTTGTACGTATTACTGTTCTCGGTTGTGAAGAACACTTATGGTTACGCATAGTCTAGTGGATTAATAACATGGGAAGCCCCCACCAATAGAAACCTATACTGGCCCAGTAGAGCCACATGATACTCGTGAACTTACCATTACGCACTTACTTTCTGTGAACTCGCTCAACTAGTTTGTTGATTATTTGCTGCATGCCTTGCAGGTCCTTAGGTATACTTGGAGCTTGCACCAGAGGAGAAGCGGGTCGTTGTGGACAAGAGCACGTGAATGCTTATTAAATACTTTTACATTCACACATTGATACTTACGTTTTGGGTTTTACATTTCATGCTTCCGCTACTTAAACAATGTTTGGTTTTGAACATCAATTATGTCTATGATTACTATTAAATGCTATGTTTGATATAATTGGTAGCTTGATCCTGGTCATGTCACGCCTCCTAGCGGTGGTACTCCGCGTGTGGATTTTGGGGGTGTGACAGATTGGTATCAGAGCCATTGGTTATAGAGAACTTGGTTTTAATATGGGAAAACGTTTTTATTAAAACTGGACTATAACCAGAACAGTGCTCTCAACGATCCACAACGACGCTTCGCTCCACGTGCAAGACTCGACATCCTAGGTAATAAGGTTTATGTTTATTGCCTGATTTCTAGAACTGCTTAGAACTTTGCTCGCATTACGTTTAGATACACATGATACTATAGCATGAGAATCCCTACGTGCTTACACTTTTCTGTCATCGCCCTATTCGCGAACCATTCTTATTTACGCTACTTGTTACAATGAAGATCATGTCTGGACGAATCAACATGACTCAAGCCCAGCTAGAGGCTCTCGTTCAAGCTCAAGTTGCTGCGGCAGTTGCAGCAGCTCAAGCAGATCAACACGCGCAGCAGCCTGTCTGCACATTCAAGAACTTCATGGACTGTCGTCCAAACTCCTTCAGCGGCACCGAGGGGGCAGTGGGACTCCTCCATTGGTTTGAAAAGCTAGAGTCAGTATTCGAAATGTGCGAGTGCCCTGAGGCTCGCAAGGTCAAGTTTGCCACCGGCACCTTGGAAGGAATCGCGCTAACCTGGTGGAACGCGCAGGTGCAAATCCTGGGGTTGGCAGCTGCTAACGCCACCCCATGGAACGATTTCAAGGAACTCATCAAGCGTGAGTATTGTACGCGTGAAGATATTCACAAGTTGGAAGACGAGCTGTATAATTTGAAAATGGTTGGATCAGAGATCGAAGCATATACTAAACGGTCGAATGAGCTGGCCCTGCTGTGTCCAACTATGGTAGACCCTCCATACAAACGCATCGAGATGTATCTCAAGGGGTTGGCACCAGAGATCCAGAGCCATGTTACTTCGGCTAATCTTGATAACATCCAGGAGATTCAACGCCTCGCTCACCGCATCACAGACCAGGCAGTGGATCAGAACAAACTGCCTAAACGCATCAGCGCTACTGCTACCGTCACTACTTCAGCTACTCCTGCTACTCCCAGTGACAGTAAGAGAAAATGGGATGGGGATTCCAGCAGGGGATCAGCTTCAGTTCAGTCTCAGGCCCAGCAGCGAAAGACTGACAGTCATCAGAGTCCCAGCCAGCATTCTTTAGGTAGTCACAGGCAGGGCGGATATCGGGGGAACCTTCCAAAGTGCAACAACTGCGGTAGACATCACGGTGGCCAGTGTAACAAGGGTCGCTGTCAAAGATGCCTCAAGATGGGTCATGAGGCTAAGGATTGTAGAAGCCCTCGTCCTGCGAACCAGAACCAGCAGCAGCCACCAGCACAGCAGAATCAGCAACAGGGCAACAAAGTATGTTTTCAGTGCGGGGCAGAAGGTCACTTCAAAAGGCACTGTCCCCAGTTAAACAGGAACCAGAACAACAACCATAACAACCAGGGCAATGGCAACAACAACAACGGTGGGAACAACAACAATAATGGCAACGAGGCTAGGGGACGCGCTTTTGTGCTAGGTCGAGGCGACGCAGTAAACGATCCCAATGTGGTTATGGGTAAGTTTCTCCTCGACAATATTTACGTTACTGTTTTGTTTGATTCGGGTGCGGATACAAGCTATATGTCTGTGAAAATGTGTCAACTGCTAAAACGTGCACCAACACTTTTACCCACCAAACATGTAGTAGAGTTAGCTAACGGTAAAAGTCTAGAAGCCACGCACGTAGTTCAGGGTTGTAATCTTATCCTAGCTGGTCAAGCTTTCTCTATCGACCTCATTCCCATAGTTTTGGGTAGTTTCGACGTCGTGATTGGGATGGATTGGCTATCTCAACACCAGGCAGAGATCCTATGCAGCGAGAAGATTATTCGTATTCCACGTTCTGGTCAGGAACCTCTAGAAGTTCAAGGCGACAAGAGTGGTGCTGTGGTTGGCATCATTTCTTTCTTGAAGGCTCAGAAGTGTCTGCGAAAGGGTCACACCGCCATCCTGGCACTTGTTTCAGATGCATCAGTGGAAGAGAAGAAATTGGAGGATATTCCAATTGTACGCGACTACCCTCAGGTGTTTCCTGAAGACTTACCTGGCTTACCGCCTCATCGTCAGGTCGAATTCCAAATCGAGCTCGCTCCAGGAGCAGCACCCATAGCTCGCGCACCATATCGTCTAGCTCCATCAGAACTGGAGGAACTGTCAAAGCAGCTACAAGAGCTCTTGGAAAAGGGCTTCATTCGTCCAAGCTCTTCGCCTTGGGGAGCTCCAGTACTTTTCGTGAAAAAGAAGGACGGTACGTTCAGGATGTGCATCGACTACCGTGAACTCAACAAGGTGACGGTGAAGAACCGTTATCCTCTTCCACGCATAGACGACTTATTCGACCAGTTGCAAGGGTCGTGCTACTATTTTCGAAGATAGACCTGAGGTCAGGTTATCATCAGCTGAGAGTCCGGGATGAGGACGTCTCCAAAACCGCATTCAGAACTCGTTACGGCCACTACGAGTTTCTTGTCATGTCGTTCGGGTTAACGAACGCGCCTGCTATATTTATGGATCTTATGAACAGGGTGTGCAAACCCTATCTTGACAAGTTCGTCATAGTGTTCATCGACGACATTCTGATTTACTCCAAGAGTCAGGAGGAACACGAGCAGCATCTTCGCCTGATATTGGAACTCCTTCGGAAGGAACAGCTGTACGCTAAGTTTTCTAAATGCGACTTCTGGCTTCGTGAAGTCCACTTCTTAGGCCATGTAGTGAACAAGGATGGGATCCATGTCGATCCATCCAAGGTAGATTCGATCAGAAACTGGCCTGCACCACGTACGCCAACGGAAATACGCCAATTCTTGGGTTTGGCAGGTTACTACAGACGGTTTATCAAGGATTTCTCGAAGATTGCGCAGCCGCTTACGCTACTGACACAGAAGGGTGTCACCTACCGTTGGGGAGATCCCCAGGAGACTGCTTTTCAGCACCTAAAGGATAGACTTTGCAGTGCACCTATCCTTTCTTTGCCAGAGGGCACAGATGACTTCGTGGTTTATTGTGATGCATCCATTCGGGGACTCGGATGTGTGTTAATGCAGCGCGACAAGGTTATTGCTTACGCCTCACGTCAACTCAAGGTTCATGAACGGAACTACACGACGCACGACTTAGAGCTGGGAGCTGTTGTTTTCGCGCTTAAGATATGGCGACACTACCTGTACGGTACCAGGTGCACGATTTACACCGATCACAGGAGTCTCGAGCATATCCTTAAGCAGAAGGATTTGAATATGCGTCAACGACGATGGGTTGAATTGCTGAACGACTACGAATGCGCTATCAAGTATCATCCAGGCAAGGCCAATGTTGTGGCCGATGCCCTCAACCGGAAAGACACCCTACCACGGCGCGTGCGAGCGCTACAGCTTACGATTCAGTCTAGCCTTCCTACACAGATACGAAATGCTCAGATAGAAGCATTGAAGCCCGAAAACGTCAAGGCTGAAGCCTTACGCGGCTCACGACAACAGATGGAACAGAAGGCAGACGGCGCCTACTATGTAACGGGGCGTATTTGGGTCCCACTTTATGGCGGTCTACGCGAACTTGTGATGGACGAAGCACACAAGTCTCGCTACTCGGTACATCCAGGGTCGGATAAAATGTACCACGACATCAGCACTACTTATTGGTGGCCTAGTATGAAGGCCCACATCGCTACATACGTTGGAAAATGCTTGACCTGTGCGAGAGTCAAGGTTGAATATCAGAAACCAGCTGGCCTACTTCAGCAGCCTAAGATACCGCAATGGAAATGGGAAGAAATTTCCATGGATTTCGTTACATGCCTACCAAGATCTCAGCGTGGGAACGATACCATATGGGTGATATCACCAAGTCTGCACACTTCCTACCTATAAAGGAAACGGATAAGTTCTCCACTCTCGCAGACGTCTATCTTAAGGAAGTTGTTTCGAGGCACGGGGTGCCCACATCTATCATTTCGGATCGCGATGCACGTTTCACGTCAGAACTATGGCAAGCAATGCATAAATCCTTCGGCTCTCGGTTAGACATGAGCACAGCATATCACCCTCAGACGGATGGGCAGTCTGAGCGAACGATTCAAACACTTGAAGACATGCTTCGGGCATGTGTTATTGATTTCGGCAACGGCTGGGAAAAGCACCTCCCTTTGGTGGAGTTCTCGTATAATAATAGTTATCATACCATCATTCAAGCTGCTCCATTCGAGGCATTGTACGGGCGTAAATGCCGGTCACCTCTCTGTTGGGCAGAGGTGGGGGATAGTCAGATCACGGGTCCAGAGATTGTAGTGGACGCCACAGAAAAGATTGCACAGATACGACAACGCATGGCGGCAGCACGCGACCGTCAGAAAGCCTACGCGGACAAGCGTAGAAAGCCTTTGGAATTTCAGGTCGGGGACCGGGTATTACTGAAAGTCTCACCCTGGAAGGGTGTGGTTCGTTTTGGCAAACGGGGCAAACTGAATCCGCGATACGTCGGACCATTCGAAATAATAGAAAAGATTGGCAAAGTAGCCTACAAGTTGAACCTACCAGCTGAACTCGGGGCAGTTCACAATGTCTTTCATGTGTCGAACCTAAAGAAGTGCCTATCAGATGAAAACCTCATCATTCCTTTCAAAGAACTCACTATCGACGAGCGGTTGCAGTTCGTCGAGGAACCAGTTGAAATCACGGACCGGGATGTGAAGGTCCTCAAACACAAGAGAATCCCTCTTGTTCGAGTTCGTTGGAACTCCAAACGTGGCCCAGAGTACACCTGGGAACGCGAAGACAGGATGACAGAAAAGTACCCCCAGTTATTCGAAACCAATGCTACCACTGCTGAGGCTGAAGCTACTACTTCGGAATTTCGGGACGAAATTCCAGATCAACGGGGGGAGGATGTGACACCCCAGGAAAATCAGTGAACAATACAGTTTACCTAGCTTCCTCAGTGAGTGCATATCAAATTTCGGGACGAAATTTCCAATTAGTTGGGGATAATGTGACAACTCGTATTTCGAACCCGTCTGTGTAATAAATGTAACGTAGGTGATCACGTGAACCTTGATGTGTTGAATACTATTACGTGCATGTATGTATGTTAAGTGAATGATTACGTGAATGATATATCTATTTGTTGCGTGTGTTGTGTAAACGCATGTGTATGTATACAATCTAGCCCAATCGCACAATACACACTCACACAAGATCACACAAGCTATTTGGGCCGCACATCATGTGCTCGGATCAATGGCAGCCCAAGTAAGGGCCGGCCCATTGTTTTATGCCTACAAGCACACACATGAGGGGGATTGCACCTCATTTGTTACAAAACATATTCACACCAAAAACCCTAGCTTCTCTCTCTCTCCTTCTCGCTCAAACTCGTGGCAGCCGGACTTGATTCCTCGAAGACTCTCTCGTTCGTTATTCGGATTACCTACTTCAAACCGGTTAGTGTGTGATGTTGTTTACGTTAATAGATGATGCCTTGATTATACATGATTACATGATTAATCAATTGTCTTGCAATATGTTGTTTGGATGTTGTTATGAATCGGATTACTTAGATGATGATGTTAGATTGTATGTTTGTTAATCGACTGATGTGTGTGTTCATATATGGATGATATGCTCAATTGTTAAGTTAACGTGTATGCTAGTAATCGGACCGAATCATGCGAGTTGTTAAGATATTGGGATGTTGTTTATGTTTTGATTAGCTTAGGGTTCATGGGAATTAGATGTTTAATTGCCTTGTTTGATCGAAAAAGCATGAAACAAGAAACTGTTAGTGATTATCGCATTTTTGGAAACTTTGAATAATTTCAACTGATTGCATAATAATCGGCCATTAACTCGGTCGCACAAGACCCCTAGTCGCATAAGGGGTCTGCTCGCACAAGACCTGATCCAGTCATACAAGGGCCAGTCGTACAACAGGTTCCCAGTCGCACAATATGATCTCAGTCGCACAAGAGTTAACAGATCGCACAAGGTCACGGATCTGATTAACTGATTGGACCTTAAGCCCAATTCTAGTCGCACAACCCGTCCGAGTCGCACAAGTTATGTTGGATCGCACAATGTCACTTACACGTATATCTTTTGGGCCACTTTCTGATGGGTTTAATATTTGGGCCGGGTATGTTTGGGAAACATATGATGGATCGCACAAGACGGTTGGGCTTGTGCGAGCCCAATCTTGATTATGATATAACTGTTGAACATGAGGTTACGTATTTGCCATGATCCGTGTGTGTTACCTATATGCTATCTTATGTGATATTTGTGTGCATTGCTTAAGACAAAAACCTGACTCGTGTGGTAACCCTGTTAGGACGTGGTTGACCACTGTTAGTTCAAGAACCCTTTCTCTTTGTGTATCTGCCGAGCAAACCAAGGTGAGTTCACACAGCCAAGGCATGGGATTCCCGGGTTGGGAATTGGGTTGGATTGTTAAAGTTGAATAGATTCATTCGGATACCATTACTAGACTACCATACCATCGTCCTCGGTTGTGCAGGACACGTACGTAAATCCTGCGTACACTTATGCTACTCGCTATCCTCGGTTGTGAAGGATACTCACGTAAAACCTGCGTGAACGGACACTCACTACTGCCTCGGTTGTGTCAGGCACTTACGTAAAACCTACGTAAACCCTCACGTACCCTATCCTCGGTTGTGAAGGATACTTACGTAAATCCTGCGTAAACTTGTACGTATTACTGTTCTCGGTTGTGAAGAACACTTATGGTTACGCATAGTCTAGTGGATTAATAACATGGGAAGCCCCCACCAATAGAAACCTATACTGGCCCAGTAGAGCCACATGATACTCGTGAACTTACCATTACGCACTTACTTTCTGTGAACTCGCTCAACTAGTTTGTTGATTATTTGCTGCATGCCTTGCAGGTCCTTAGGTATACTTGGAGCTTGCACCAGAGGAGAAGCGGGTCGTTGTGGACAAGAACACGTGAATGCTTATTAAATACTTTTACATTCACACATTGATACTTACGTTTTGGGTTTTACATTTCATGCTTCCGCTACTTAAACAATGTTTGGTTTTGAACATCAATTATGTCTATGATTACTATTAAATGCTATGTTTGATATAATTGGTGGCTTGATCCTGGTCATGTCACGCCTCCTAGCGGTGGTACTCCGCGTGTGGATTTTGGGGGTGTGACATGGTTCGGCTTGAATTAATTTTTATTAATTTGTTATATATATAATTATATATGCACAAGCAAATTACATGTATATTCATATTTTATACATATCTCTCTATTAGATTTGGGTCATTGTATGCAAATATACAATTATATTTATTCATGCCTAGTCAAATCAATAAAAAAATTAACACTAAATTTAAAACAAAAACTTTAAGTCTTGAAGCTACAGTATTTGACTTTTTTCTTTCATCAGATGTCAATCGTCTCTCGTTCTCACCATACGCCACAATGCAACAATTGTTCTTTGCTGTATATTCATGCCTCAACCTGAGTCTCATCCTCGGACAACCCGACCTCAGTCTTAGTGTCATCCTCGGACAGTCCGACCTCAGTCTTAGTGTCTTTCTCGGACAGTTGGACCTTAGTCATGACCCGATAGCGGAGATATCGAAGGAAACATTCTAAATCTATGGTTGTCCAAATCACTCGTCGCTCGCTCGGAAAATTGCGTGCTCAAATGTGATCGTTCGGATGTTGCTCGGTTATAAATAAGCCAAACATGAATAAAGGTCTGTTCGGCTGGTGAAAAGCCATAATATTATTAACTAATGTGCTAGCCACTTGAGTATTTAAAAAAGTATTAGTTTTCCAGATACACAAAAAATAAGGTAATATATATAATCCAGTGTCTTAAAAACTGTATCAGGACGGGCCTCTAGACTAGGAAGAAAAATTATGTGGTTATTATCAACCCATTCAACTCCTTTTTAATCATCTTCAATATATCCGTCACCTGATTCAAAACATATACTTCGAATGTCACAATTTAAAGACAAGAAATCATCCGTTAAATGACTATTGATTCAACTGAATATCGTTTTTTTTTTTGTCTGAAGTTTTATTTTTGAACTCACTTGAAAATTCTGTGACAAAACTGAGGAATGTTGGTCCAAAATGAGGTAGATCTTTTGAAGTAGGTCTTGAAGTGCCTCCACTTGATCTCCTAGAAGGTCAACCTTCAAAACAATAAAAAATAAATTATATAAAAATCTTATTATTATTATTATTATTATTATTATTATTATTATTATTATTATTATTATTATTATTATTATTATGTATTATATCGATAATTTTTTTGATGTGCTATACACATATCTATCACTTGAATGGCATTAGTTGATCACCTAATATTTTCAAAAGGTAACGCAAATAAATAAATCTTGAATCCACCACTGGTTATCAAACCTCGGTTTCTGCTAATAAAAGGTTTTGACATCTTCTCGTAAATGCCTTCTTGTAAATCATTTCCTCCTTTCTAATAGAGACGGCTTGCCTCGAGAGCAAATCAATTCGTTGCTTAATTCCGTCCAACCTGATGTTATGAACCTCAAACCGTTAGAAAAACCAAACTTAGTTCCGACTTATCATCAACATCAAAGACGTGTACCTCGTATGTAGTTTTTCGTTTACGTTTTCTTGAAAATCTTTTACAAGTGGTTCCAATACCTCGCTTTGAATCTTTTGCAACTCGAAATCGAATTTGATTCGCATATCATTCACGACATCCATAAAAACATATACAAACACATCTTCTCTAACGTTTGTCTCGATATCATAATCCTGAAAGTCTTTGTAACTGTCGTTTAAAAGAACCATGTAGTGTTCTTCCATCGTCATCGTTTGGAAGGCCGATTGTTGTCGTTGTTCCAAAACTCGTGCTATGATCGCATCTTTCTTGGAACACACAATGCTTTGAGCATCGATATACCCTTTGATAACGATCAAAATCGTTTCTTTCTCAATCAACCCTCTCCATTGTTGATCTAAATGTCGAACTTCATTTGACCGATGGATTTGCTCTAATGCGCGGTCCAGTCGTTCTTTCAACATGTCGACGTCAGAGTTCATTTGCTTGATCATTACATGTTGTTTTAACCTAATCTCGGTCTCTAATCTCTCCATTAATGCTTTATCCTTTTTTATTATCATACGTTTTGTGTCGTTTAGACGCTCATGAAGCAAGTGTTTGAGTCTTGTGAGATCAGTGAGCATCTTTTTTTGAATGGTTTTCGGGGTTTGATCTTCGGGTTGGTCTACGACAAGTTTCAAACCAGCATCGATTTGAATGATTGCGAGCTCGTAAAACTTGGATGTCTCGTTCAAGCACTCGATCGCCCCGGTTATGGACCGGATCTTCTTGTGTGTCTCGTCCATGGCTGTTCTCAGGAGGGTCATCAAGATCGAATCTGTTTGATTTTTGCACTCCATTTGAGTTTGAAACGTTGAATAAAATTGCATAATTGTATGATAACTCAAACTAACGGGAATAATATATATGATCCAAAATTTATGGCATAAGTCGCGTTTGGTTTTCTAATTTTGGAGATTTATTAATAGTACTTCTATGTCTAACAAACTTATTTGTCCGCGTGTTGCGACAGTACGATATCCTAGTATTTGATCGATATCAGTTCGGTTTATTACAGTACCGATAACCGGTAGGATACATGCACTCGCAATAGATGTAGTTTGAAAGGTATCGATTAGCTCAAATCATCATGGCATCGGTACCGTTATAAATCTATCATCGCAAAAAGAGTTGTATAAATGAAAATTTATCGAAACCAAAAACCATAAAAACGAATACATATACCTGTACCAAGGTTGTTCGGTCGGTTTCAGTTCAATTCACTACTGTAGCGACACAGTATCCATTATCAAGTAGGTAACCATAAAAATGAATACAAGTATTGATATTGTTCGGTTTGGTTCAGTACGATATGATAGTGATATGGTGTTAGTTTATCGAAAGCAAAAACAGTAAAAATAAACGTCGCCTACCGATGCAGATGGTCGGTCGGTTTCGGTTCGGTCTGGTATGATAGCGGCATGGTATCCGTTTTTAACAAAATATTATCACAATGTTGAAAAAATAAATAAACATAGAACCTAAGTTATTAGAAAAAAATTTAAATAATGAATAAAATATTATTAAAAAATAAACAAATACTTAAAAATCATATAAAATATAATCAAAGAACACAAGTTATTAGAAAAAAAATTAAATAATGAATAAAATATTATTAAAAAATAAATAAATACCTAAAAAATAATTAGTTACTATTAGTCTATTATTTGTTGGTTTCGGTTCTATTAGGTATGATAAAGGCATGACATCCATTTTCAATGCGATTTATATCGCAACGTTGAAAAAATAAACATAGTTGTGAAGTTAGATTTTTCAAAAAAGTTAACGAATATAAGTTATTAGAAAAATCAAATTAAAGAATAAGTAAAATATTATAATAAAATAAAACAATAATTATAATATTAAAACCAATACCCATTCATATATGATAATAAGAAAACTGAATGAACAGTTATTCTTATATATTATTATTAATGGATATTACTTTTGATATTATAATAAAATACATGGATAGTTCTGTTCGGTATCAGTATAAAAATATAAAAACTGGTACCAGCCTCGTATAGAAAACGTCAAAAGTCGGTACCGAATTGATATTGAAAATCTTTTAGTACAGAAATTTCGGTACTGCTATCCGGTACCATTTGCTCATCCTTGATCACGGGTGTCGTAGATTTTCTTCAACTTTTAGTGATTTCTTTTTTTTTTAGTTTCAAGGGTAGGGATGAGCTCGGTGCTAACCGATATCAAATCGATACTGGTACCGAAAATACCGGTTACGGTACTGGTGTATGAAGGTAACATCTTTCGGTTCGGGAAATTTGGTACGGTACCCAGTATCGTTTGCTTATCTTTGACCACGGATTTCATACGAACAACATCATTACCATACAACTTATTTATTGATTCTCTTTCGGTTATCTTTTAGTGTTTTTTCTACATTTTCTTTTTATCTTGTCAATGGTTACGTGCGCAACGCGCTCGTAGTGATTTCAAAACACATGTAAACACAGACTAAATAATAAAAGAAGTTCGCCGCAACACGACGAAGGTATTAAACCTAGTTGCCTATGAAAATTCATATATACTATTAAGATTTCCATGTGCTTTGTGGCAGGCTCTTGTTAGTATCGGTTCGATTCATTACAATAATAGTACGAGACATAGCAATTGACACGTGCTCAACATCAATTGAAAACAATCAAAATGAAAACTCATATCCATACCAGTGTTGGGGGGGGGGGATAGTGCACAGTCCTCCCAACCGCCAGAGTGATCTCACTCCGGGAACCGCTACCCGACCAAGCTAGCTCCGTGGTGACTTCCTCATGCCGAGTTCTTACCCTGGGCAACATATGCCACTCCCAAGACTCGAACCCGGTACATATGGGAAGAGGTGGGTGTCGGTGGCCAACTGGGCTACCCCAGTTGGGTATATCCATATTAGTGTTGTTCGGTCGGTATTAGTTTTACGGTGTCGGTATGGTACCGACACTCGATATAGCTTGCGATAACAAAAGAAATACTTTTGCGATTATATCGCCACATTAGGAAAACCAAAAAAACAAATATAGTACAAGTATCGATGTTGTTTCGTCAGAATTCGTTTAGTTTGTGACGATTAAAAAATCACCTATATTTGACCCTTTTGAATGGAACTTTTATAAAGTGTTATCTTATATTAATAAAAAAATGGTTATTGGATTTTATCACACTCAACTATTCGTTATTGGCCGGTGTCACTCCCAACTGGCACTTTGACCCCCCTCACTCCCAACTTAACACTTTGTGTGTCCTGTCACTCTGAAGTTAACACTTTGTGTGTCCTGTCACTCCGAAGTTAACCAGACACTAACTCAGTTAGTTTTTTTGTTATCGTGGCTTTTTTTATCTTAAATGGTAAGGTGATGTGAATATGGAGCAAAAATCTAGTTTTAATCTAGTTTAAAAATAAATAAAAAACACATTTATATAATCTTAAATTCAATGGTCGGTGATCACTTTCTGTTTTGATAAAATTCACCCTAACTTTTCTTAATTGATAAAACTCCCCTCTCAAATTTCTAACTTCACAAAAATCAACTTTCTAACTTGATAAAAATGAGCCTTCTTTTTTTTAACTTGACAAAAAGCCCCAATACTTTCTAACTTCTTTTTAACCTTCAAACTTTTGACATGTAACCCATTCTACCTCTACACTTTGCTATAGAGTCATAATAACCCTCTAACTTCAAGTTTCTAAAGTTTCGAGCTTACCCTAAAACTATTTTCTTACGCTTTTCTTTTTATGGTCATATCGGTATAAATTCGAGTTCGTCTATGCTTTAACGTAATTTTTTAAACGAGTTGGGTCAATTATTAAATGTTTTTATGTACGTTTTTACGTAAACTTTGTTTGAAAATAAATCGGGTCAAATGTAATATGTTTTGATTCGACGGTATAAATTTGAGCTATCATACGTTTTGACATCAATTTAGTTTGGAAACCTGGTTGATTGTAGTCTATACGTTATCATTTTGCGTATGTCGCCGCCGCAACGCGCGGCAGGTAAAAAAACTAGTTTTTTTTTCTTAAATATAAACCCCACCCCCTTCTCTCTCTTCTCCCTAAAACACCACCACCAACTCCTACCATTCTAACCACCTTCAAAAGCAACACCCCTGCAATCAACTCCACCTCCACTGTCACATCCCGACCCGTAACGGATTATTGGTTGAAACGAGATGGTTGTCCAAATCTTATGACAACTATTATAAGTAAAATATTTTATCATGTTTGTAACACCCGTGTCAAATATACTACGAGTTTTATATAAAAACTCTTGCATTTACAAATTTTATACAAGAATTACATTACAAACCTTCAAGTTATCAATAACATTTGTGTTTAAAGACGTTAACAAAACATTTGCATTGTTCGGTTTGAGTAAAACAATTAAACAAAAAGCGGAAGCTTCACTTCAATCGTGTTCGGATACAAGAATTACATTAACAAACCTTCAAGTTATCAATAACATTTGTGTTTAAAGACGTTAACAAAACATTTGCATTGTTCAGTTTGAGTAAAACAATTAAACAAAAAGCGGAAGCTTCACTTCAATCGTGTTTCGATTCTTGTACGAGCTTTATCTTCATCCATTAGGAGGTTTTTATCACCTATAAATCAAAACCATCTTATACATAAGTTAAACGATAAATTGGATATGGTTAACCATCTAATAATGATCAACAACATCGAACAAAACAATTCTTAAAAATCCCGCCGTAAGCTACAGTTTAGAGACCGTAGCTTACGGTCTTCAATAATCACAAAGGACAGAACCCGCTAGCCGTAGCCTACGGCCTCCAACCATAGGTTACGGCTTGGTCCTGCTGGTTTGTTTCACACCACTGTAGCTTACGGCTAGAGGCTGTAGGCTACGGTTCAGCCTTGCTGAGTTTTATTTTGTTGGTTTTTGTTCTTGTTACGAAAACGACCATAACTTTTGAACCATTTGTCCGATTAACCTCTCGTTTCTTCCTACATGATCGTAATTTGATCCTTTACATTATGGACTCAACATCCACCATCCAGATCAACAAAATTCTTATCTTATAAGCTTACGACTTAATATTTATTTACGAATTATTCGACACGTTCATGAATTTAACAAGCAAACTCATTTGATTACATTTAATTCTTATGAAGATCTTCACTATTGATGATTTCGATTACCCGGAGTACTATTCGCGGGATTTGTGCATCCGTTATCCGGTATGCGTTTATATTATTCAACTCGTTCAACCACAAGTAGTTGAACATTGTTGGTACAATTTCCATATGCGGAATTGCTTAACTTTTAGTCATAACTCACAATCCGAGTCTTTTGCCTTTTAGTCCGCGTTCCCGTTTCTTGGTTTACACATATATTCAAAATCCTACCCATTATCTGGGTTTATATCGAAGTCATTATTCACACACCATTTCCGGTATGTGTTAAGACTTCATTTATGGCCCGCTTGGTCGTTCGTATGAAATCCATCACTTAGAACGAACCAAGCTTATTATGTATTCTCTACTTTGACCCGTTTGGTTGTTTATGTGAAACCCATCACTTTTAAAAAACCCAAACATATCATTATCCAATATCGATTATTCAGTTCATTTATGTGAAATCCATCACTTTTAAATGAGCCGACTTTATCAAATATCGCTTCATTATCATACATATATCATTTCAAAAACATAATTACATACTTACGAAACAATGACCCACGTACCTTAATGCTTCCCCTTTACACGTGTGTCCGCACCGGCTTGACTTCCCGACGCTTCATTTGTGTAGCCTAAAGTATACAAGCCAAGTGTCATTATAACTTCCCATGTTATCTTCAACATTTTTCATTCATTAATTAAGGTTGGCAATTCGTTTAGGCATTTCATCAAGCACCCAGTGTGCATACATGGTTAGCCATTTTAGCTCAATTGAATCTTGGCTAACCAAGAATCCCTAATTTAACGAGTTCAATTTATTCATCATAATACATATTAACAAGTAAATTTCCATAAACTAATGTCACTATATGCATTATCTACACAATCACTTGGGGCTTTTCGTACTAGAATCAAAGCCACCTCTACATACAAAGCTTAATGGTTTCACACAAGACTTTTATGAAATCATCAACAAATTCTCAGTTAGGATTAAAATCCTACACTTAGGTTACACCTTTCTTAGGTCACAACATCAAACAATCATTCAAGAACTTCAATTAACCAAGTTTCACCCAAAATCAAACATCACCAAAATTGAAATTGTAATTTACCTTGTGTTAGACAAGTATGGGTGATCAATATTCTTGATTCATGCACGATTAATCATCCCAGTTCACCCTTCAATTTGATCAATTTGATTCTTTAAGGGATTGGGGTTTTTCTTTGGCTCAGAACACACACGCGTACACACATGAGTATGTGTTGTGTTTTGATTTTTTTTTAATAAAACAACTTTCCCAATTGCCTATTTTAGTCCCCCGTGTTCAGTTTTTGTTATAATAAGGCCTCAATATTTAACAACATATCATTATCTAGGTTAAGTGTTCCTAGTTATGGATGAAAATGACAAATATACCCAAACCTCATAGACGATTTTGACAATTTACTCCAAAAAAAGATATAATATGTTTAAAATAAAAATAAAAAATCAAACTATAATTAAAAATATATATATATATATATATATATATATATATATATATATATATATAGGTAGAGGATCCTATACAAAGAAGAACTTTTGTAAGAAGTATGAGAAATAATTTGGGAATGACAAGTGTCATTTATCCTAGTTAATTCAAAAGGGTATATTAGTAATCTGACATTCTTATCATTTAATTGATTTCCAAGATAACTGCCAAAAAAAACTGGCAATGAGTTTTTATAGGGATTGATTCGAATTTTGAATTTTTTTTGAAAGATTCAATAAGATTATCATCTACGCATCATTCTTCATCAATTATAAATACATGAAATCGCCAGATACCTTCCCTAGATACAATACAGTTGTTTACTTTCTGCGCCCTTCTTCGATTTTGGTGTTTTATAGCATTTACAGATGTATAGTGTTTTATCCCCAATCAATAGTGTTTTATTCTGTACAGACATCTTAATTTCCTTTCATAGTATTTTATCCCCAATCAACAGTGTTATATTCTCTACAGACATCTTAATTTTCTGGTTCATAGTGTTTTATTCTCAATCAATAGTGTTATATTCTGTACATACATCTTAATTTTCTGGTTTATAGTGTTCTATCTCCAATCAATAGTGTTATATTCTGTACAGACATCTTGATTTTCTGGTTGATAGTGTTTTATCCCCAATCAATAGTGTTATATTCTGTACAGACATCTTGATTTTCTGGTTTATAGTGTTATATCTTCATATAGTGTTTTATCAAGGGTTCATAGTGTTATATCTTCATATAGTGTAGGATACGGTTACCATTTTTGATTGGGGAAAGTCGCTGATTTTTAGGAGAATAATGGGGGTTTTGGTTGTGTAGGATACGGTTACCATATTTGAAACATTTGAAAAGACACTATTGCCCTTCAATTTTACATAAGGCCCTTCTAATTAAAACACAATTTACATTTTTATATCCTATTAATCTCAACCATTAGATCAAATATCTAATGATTTAAAACACTTCTTACCCTTCTCACATTTTAAACACTTTTTACCATATCCCTACCCATATATATATATATAATATTAAAAATTCGTATATTATTAAAAATAAATAGAATCACTATAAATCAAAAGCTTTGAAAATAAAATTACACACACAACATGCTCAGAAAACTTAAGACTCCCACCCCTCTTATTGCTGCTGCCAAAACTGAGCCCCCTCCCACCAGTCTGTTCCCTCGAGACACTCACCACAAACGTGGACATAACTCCTCACCACCAACGCCAACCTAGCAATAACAGACATCATCAACCCCGGAATGGTCGATCCAACTTAAACCGCAAAGCTGGATCGCCAACTCAACCCCATTATCTGGCCCAGAATCAAGCTAATCAGGATTCTGTACCAAGAATTGGGCCCAATGGTGGCCATATAGAAAACCCACACGATTCAAGGGAACTCTAGTTCTGCTCGTGCTGGCTCGTCATAGTCCTAAGTCAAACTTGCTGATTGTGTCCCTATGGAGCCTACTTAGTTGGCAGATACATTTCAAGAATTGACAATGGATCAGGCAAATTCAAAACATTTTTCTTGTATTCTCTAATATCGTCAGCAGTGGGTGCACCCCTGGGTATCAACTAAGCTACGCCCCTGATGTGGTGGTAATGACAATAAAGTTCTAGTCTTTGAATCGGGTAACTCTATTATTCCTACACCCTCTATACCATATCAACTGAAATACATCTTTTTTAACCTCCAATATTATTTAAAACCTCATATATGTTAGGCAATAACACATATATTGAATTTGCCTCATTTGGATTTTTTGTGACGGATTTCATGGATAGAATGATGCCGCCACAGTAGTTCGAGTCATATATATGCCCACACAATAATAATGCATTCGCATCGCAGCCACCACATGTTTTCCTTCTGTTCAGAATTTTCATTTTTGGCATAACTGACTTGGATACCCAGATTAACATGTCATGGAGACATGGAGTCTCTTTGTTTGAATAATTATATTTTCATGCAATAAATTGAACTTTCATTTGTTGGTCCTTCATTTCAGTTGTCGAAACATAAAAGATTACCGTTTTCGAATTCAGTTTCTAATACTTTGTTTCCTTTTGCGATTTTACATTTATACTTGTGGACGTCACCTATTTTAAGTCATGGATGTTATAAATATTAAATTTAATATGGTTTTGGTTGATGACTTTACACAATGTAGATGGGTTTTTCCATTAAAGTTTATTATATGATTTTGGTTGATGCCTTTACACAATACACATGAGTTTTTCCCTTAAAGTTTAAATCTGAGATGTTTACTAACTTTGCTTATTTTCATTCTTTTTTACAAACTCAATTTCACATGAAAAAACAAGATCCGTAATGAGACATGGGTGGCAAGTTTAACACTTACCCTTTCATAAACTTTTGCAACAAACATGGCATTAAACTTATGTTTTCTTTCCTACATACATTACATCAAAACGACAAATCCGAACATATATGATTCTATGATTAAATGAAATAATGTTCACGTTGCTCACTCCCATCCACCTTTTAGATCGAAGCCCTCCACACCACTTCCTATATACTCATACGATCATATACGGGTTTTTGGTTGTGTGTTATCTAAATACCTATGCAACCCGACCACAAAAGCTTGAAAACCGCTCCACCCTATGTGTCTTTCTTGAGTATCCCTCTTATTGTCATAGTTACTAATGCCTAGAAACTTGTACCGGTAGGGTAATTTGTGATCTACGAATCGTGACACAAGGTAATCTCTTGATCTATTCAAACATGTTTCTTTGTTTCGATTTATATGGGGTGTGAGTTCGGTGTGTCATGAGCAGGGGCGGATCTACATTGAAAGCTATGGGTTCACATGAACCCACTCAATTTCAAATTTTTATTAGAAACTAGTGCTTTAGTGGTGGCCACGGGTATTTAAGTTCCACTAATGGTGGGTCCGGGTGAGTTTTCCCCTCAAGGTCTCAAGTTCGAGTCTTGGTGATATGGGTTTCTCATTGAGGGGTTTAAATTGAGGATCTATTGTGCGAGGGGGCTCTCTAGCACGGACCCGGTTAAGACAACGTATGCTAGACATCCCGACATTCGCGAATAATTCACACCTTAAAAAAAAAAAAAAAAAAAAAAAAAAAACTAGTAACGTATATAGAAAATTTTAAATGAACCCATAAAAGAAATGTGGTTCGACTCCTGTTGGAGTTGTTTTTATTAATTTAATTTTTTAAATCTAAAACAGGTTAGGGTTTAAACATTACACCAGCGCCCCACTCCCCATGTTTCTGAAACTCGCACATCCCTTAATCTCTTCGACCCTCTCACTACTAAATCTCTCATTCTATCAAGCAAATTGATCCCCAAACTTCACCCTTTTGGTGTCTTCTTCACCATTTTGTGTATACGTTCTTTGGATTTTGTAGGTAAGTTCTTTTCTGATTGTGATTTGGGGATGAATTGAACAAAGTTGGATCTTTCTACATATTATTGAGAGTATGCATACAAGCTGCTCGATGATATGCCTGAATGAGAATTGCATGATTATACAATACAAACTTGTGATTTGAGATGACAATTGAGTTGAAGTAATAATCAAAGGCTATGATAAAGTGTTATTCCCCTTCTTCTTGATTTTGCAAATTGAATTGAATTCAAGTTGATGCTATTGCCATATGGATACTTGTGTGCTTAAAAGATGATTGAAACAAACAAAGCAGCCCTGGTGATTAATTAGATAGAACTGAAACAAACCAACCTGGTTATTTAATGTTGTTGCAACTAGGGATGCGTATTTGGTACTGGTACCGAATTTTCCGTACTGGATTTTTTTCGGTACCGGTACCCACTTTTTGGCATATTCTGTATCGGTACCGATTCGGTACGGTACTGGTAAAATACCGAATTTTACTTTCAAATACCGGTACCCAGTTTTGACGTATTTCGGTATCGGTATCGGTATTTTCGGTACCGGTACCAAGCTCATCCCCAGTTGCAACCACTGTCATCTCTAATAACAGATTAACAGATAAAAAGAATCAGTTTTACTTTTCATGAGGTCGGTTCTTTTCTTTTCTTGTTTTCCTTGGTCTTGGACCAAGGACCGGCTCGAAATTGTCAATAAATAGGAACCGAGGATTGACCATTTGTATTATATCGGGCCCGGTTTTGGTTAATTTTCGGTCTTGTTTTTGGGTAATTTCAGGTGGGACCGCAATCTGCTCACCCCTAATTGTATCGTATTTTTATTATGTGATGAATTTTACCCGACCGAAACCGTCGAGCTGACCCGAAATTTTTTACATCCGGTCCTACTATATTAAAGTATCTAAAAACAATGAACCCACTGAAAAAAAATTCTTGGATCCGCCACTAGTAGTCACATAGTTAAATTGAAAAATTGCTATTGTGAATTTTGAAAGAAACCTGACACTTGGAATTGTCAAGAATGATAACTTATCTAATAATTGTTTTTAGTTGCATACCATTACTTGTTATTACAGATTTCAAATAGGAAACTGTATATCCAAATTTAATAAACCTAGAGCTAAAATGTTTTTTGTTACTATTACAACTTGTAATTTGGCGAGGCGTCTTTGATTGATAGTAGTTAAAATCTTGATTTGTTGTGCACACAATGCAGCCTGCAGTTTCGGAGACCAAGTTTTTTCAATTAATCAGCAGATGGCTCGTTTTCGTAATGTAAGTTACCAATTATTGAAGATGATGAAATGCGAGTATACTACATAACTTGTTTTTTTTATAGGATTGTTAGAAAAAGAAGGTGGCATTTGTGAAGCCTGCGAAGAAGCAACCTACGCAGAATGTGGATCATGTTACGGGTGACAAGATACCAAGGAGCTTTGTTTTTTCACGCTTGAAATTACCTGCTACTCTTAAACAGTTGCAAGCAGACCTGAGAAAAGTAATGCTTCCATATACGGCCTTGAACCTAAAGGTAAAAAGAGAGGTTGGATGATTATTATAACATTGTTATCTGTTGCTGATTTGTTCTCGGTTAAACTTGCAGGAGAAGAAACGCAACAACCTTAAAGATTTCTTGAACGTTGCGGGACCCATGGGAGTTACACATTTTCTCGTGTTGTCAAAAACAGGCACTTCACCGTACTTGAGAGTTGCGAGAACACCACAAGGCCCCACTCTTACTTTCTAAATTCAGGAATACTCGTTGGCTGTTGATATTGCTAACTCCCAGTTACGCCCAAGAGTACCAAAAGATCTCTTCAAAAACTCTCCTTTGGTAATTCACATTGTCCAAACCAAAGCCAGTTTGGTCGGTTTTCATGATTCTGTTTTGGTGGTTCCGGCATACAGTTTGAAACTTGAATCGTCTATCCTTTTTTTCATGAACCGTTTTTTTATAGAAAAATTACAAGTTTTGTCCTTTATCTTTATACCATTTTCAGGCGGTGTCCTTTTTAACGAATGTTGACAGGCGGTGTGCTTTTTAACAGGGTTTTTTAACTGGGTTGGGTGTAAAGGACTAAACTTGCAACAAAATACCTAGTAAAGGTCACCGCCTGTCAACATTCGTTAAAAAGGACACCGCCTGAAAAGTGGTATAAAGATAAAGGACAAAACTTGTAATTTTTCCTTTTTTTATATTCATAAACTATGTTTATCGTTTTAAAATTCTTCATACAATTGAAAAATAATCAGTTCAAACCGGCCCACTACCTATGTACTTTGTTTAGAAGTGTTTGATTATGATCATGGTCATTGAATATTTTTAAATAATTTGATAGATTGTGTTGTCGGGTTTCGGAACCGGGGAGCAACACTTGAAGTTGACTACCATTATGTTTCAAAACATATTCCCTGCCATTGACATCAACACGGTGGGTGTCTGTCTGTATATATATATGCGTGCTGCTTGGAACGGGATACTAATCGTTGGTTCAACTGCAGGTTAAACTTTCATCATGCCAGAGAATCGTGTTACTTAATTACAACAAGGAGACTAAACTTATCGATTTTCGACATTATTCTATTAGAATGCAGCCCGTTGGTGTTTCTCGTAGAATTAGAAAATTTGTTCAAAACCATAAAGTGCCCGATCTCAGAAGCCTTCAAGATGTGAGTGACTTTATCACAAAGTATGTACAACCGCTCTCTCTCTCTCACTCTCACACAGACACTTTTGACCTAGTAACATACGTTCTGAAAATTTGTTTGGTTTTGTGATGAAAAAAAAGGGCAGGTTATGGATCAGAAAGTGAGGGGGATGAGGAAGGGGCAACTGTAAGCTTAGCAAGTGATGTTGGAAGAGTTAACAAGGCATCTACTAAAAGTGCTGTGAAGCTTCAAGAGATTGGACCTAGGATGACTCTCGAGCTTATCAAGATTGAGGATGGCTTATGCAGTGGCACAATAATTTTCGGTAACTTCCATTTGACATTTCTTATGTATTCTGTGTAAGGCTAGGCTAGGCTGATATGTTGTTAAAAGTCCATGGTTGTAAAACAAGGTCTCCAAGGCCGAGTACTCCCCGAGTAGTCGCTACAAGGTAGGCTGTCGAGGCGACTTTCTTCAACTCCGACTAAGTACTTGGAATCGATCAAATGCGGTCAACACTGGCCAAAATCGAATCCAGTAAGTCAACTCGGGCCGAGTTTGACTTAAAATAAAATAAAACATAACTTATATGCCTATCATATTAAAAAATGAATACAGTTTCACGTATTTTGTTATAAATATTAGTAAATTTATGTTATTTGACATATATTTAATTTCTGAAAACTAATTTCTTTATAATATGGCATCTCCGAGTACTCTCAACTCCCCGGTCAACCGACTAGGGAGCGCCTAGCGACTTTTACAACCATGGTTAAAACGACTATGAAGAAATTGTGAAAGGTTTACTTGATGATGGTTGTACATTCAGCCAAGCTCAGTCTCATGATCTTTAGTTACTAATGATTTGCAGGAAAGAGCAGGAGGACCATGATGAAGAAGAATCTAAAGGAAGTGAAGATGATACTGCAGAATAGTAAGTTATGTAAAACACAACCATCATGAAAACATTAAGCTTGTGTTTGGTTAGGTGTTTGGGAATCATTGAGAATGAGTTTTGATGACTACAATGTTTAAAAAATCATTTTTTTCTTTTTAAATTACGTATAGCTTTTGTTTTGTTACATTAGATTCAACCATCTAGTTAAACTATAGGGAAACGATAACATTGTATCCTCATGTTAATAAAAAGTTTGACGGGTTTGAGAGTCAATAGACCTTTGGACCGCCACTATAATTCCGCCCATTAAGAAACAACTCTTTGATTCATACTTAATTACAATTTGTTATAAAGATTACCATATCTCGAATGGGTTGGATAAGGGTTAAAACGAGGATTTTAGTTTCTACTGAAAAAACAAACCAATTGGGTTTGGTTGACAACTATGCTCAATCCAAGTTTCCTCAACGAGAGTCTTGTAGAGGTAACCGGAATCCTTCCATCGGTATCTCCGCTAAAGACCCAAACACAAATGCCGCCGGCAACAAGTTTTTTGATGATCAGAAGTATAGAATCAGGAGCATCGCTCCAATACGCTATAGCGTCACTGTTTAAGTACATAACTCGTTTATTATACGATAACAAACAATAAAACAATTTTTTTATCGAGTAAAATATGTCCAATGAAAAGTTACCTACAATGCGCCCACGTGTATGGAATGTTCGTGGTATTGGCGTGAAGCGCGGCTTGAACATTCGGCCTGTTCATATACGAGTGTGTATATTGTGATTGACACGGGTCATACCCCGTTGGTTTAACATGCCATCCTTTCTGTATTAACGATAGAATGAATTAGTGTTAAATGCTTAATACATTATGTGGGAAAAAAAAAACTAGTTTCTCAGTTTAAAGTAGGGTTGGTTGAGGTTTATACGGTTTGTTTCATTGTTTGGAATTTAGAATCAGTTGTGTAAAGGGAACAAGCCGTTTACTTCGTTTTTTTATTTATTTTCACCTTTTAAATATATAGCTAACCTATAATATTGATGAGTAAAGTTTAATATAAACTAACAACTTTGATCTTTTTTTTTTTGAAAAAAAACATGTTTAGACAACCAAAGCAAGCCGTTTTGGTTGGTCCGGCTAACCCAACCAACCTAGCCGGTTTGGTTGGCCTAGCTGACCCCCAACCAACATGATTAGTTTGGTTTTACCTTTTTTTCAAAACCGTAGCAAATAACTCGGCCCAAAATTTTTATTTTAAGACTGACTAAACCTGACAGTAAACACAAGTATAATCTGATTAAACAAGTACCAACATTCTTGGATAGTGTGCAAGGGGAAACTTTGCCACACATATGTGTACGTCGTGTGGAATTGAGGGTAGTATCGATACACGAGGGTGCATACAAGCTATACATATCGATGATTTTGTAAACATCAAAGTAATCATTCAATGTCGCATCACATGCATTTGATGATTTCGAGTCACTAAAGTTGCATTTACTCTTGACACCATTATACACGTGATCTGATATAACCGCGTGATCCCAAGCATAATCGATAATTCCGGTCTGACCAGTGGCATCATCCAACAACGTGTTTCCAATCTACAAGTTGATATTCAAGTGTGCACTTTAAAATGATTTCGCAAAGTTAAGCTAGTAAATGTTTAGAAATGAGAGAATGCTTACCATAATTCCCTTGACATTTATTCCATCTTCGTCGGCAGTGGTCTTGTTTTTGTCGAATATAAGATCGGCTAGTTGCGGAACGTAGTGCCGTACAAACGCATGATGTTGAAGAATTGGTCATGATTGACAAATGTGGTATAGACTACACGTGTTTTCATTTCTAGTGTTCGTACTCTATATATATTATTATTAGAAAGGAAGTGTAAGCGAACAGACGATCTAAACACGTAGGGAGCAACTATGAAATGCATTTTATTATATATATTATAAATGATTTTGTATTTTATTTGGTGTTATTTCAATGGCATGGCACTTTTATTATGATATTAATTTTTATTATGTAATTCGACCCGACCCGACTCGATCCGAAAATTTGGACTCCAATTTTTTACAAATCCAGATATCGAGAAAAACTGACACCACATGAAAAAATTTCTGGCTCCGCCACTGTATATATGAGAATAAGATTTAGAGATTTGAAAATAGTGAGAGTTATATATATGCATATGTTGAATAGACATTTAGATAATTATTATGTTTAATAATTGTGCGCCTTTATGTTAACACATTTCTCTTGTTAAAAGACACATGTTGCATCCTTGCTAGGGATGAGATTTTTTTATCGAAATACAGGTACGATACCGGTACTGTACTGGTACCGGAATAAACGGTACCGGTATCGGTAATTAAGGATGAGATTTTTTACCGAAATATCGGTACCGGTAATAGATTTTTTGAATTTCGGTATCGGTACACAACGGTATCAGTACCAGTATTTTTCGGTAAAAACGGTATTCATATTGAATTTCAATAAGGAATGCTAAGGGGTATTTTGGCAAATATAAATTCAACATAAATCATAATCTCCCAGTATTATTAGAAAAATAGAGTAGGGTTCGCACGGAAAGTGTGTTTTTCCTAGAAAGTCTAGGAAGCGATCTGGTCCATCCTATTGGTGTGTTTAAGGGTTGAGATTAAATCAATGCAATCTTGTAATATTTGAGTTTAATTAATTGATTGTTTTAAATGAGTAGGGGCAATTTTGTCAATGGCCGTGTTTTAAATCAATTAGATAACCGCCTAGTTCCTAAATTCAAGCGATTTTCCCTCTCTCTCTCTCCAACCCCATCTTGGAAACCCCAATCCCTACCAAAAATAACTACAATCATGGAAGAAGATAACTTTAGAAACGATGGAGAGCACCGGATCAAATTAAAACACTACTCCAATCTCCACCATCTCCGAGCTCATCATCACCATTCAAATATTGTTCTTATCATCTCCGTTTTCTTGACGATATGTTTTAACACCAAGCAAATTAATACAGTTGTGTTTTAGCAGCAAGCAGATTCATACAGTTGTGGTTTAGCATCCAGATTCATACAGATGTGTTTTAACAGCAAGCAGATTCATATAGTTGTGTTTTAGCATTCAGATTCATACAGATGTGTTTTAACAGCAAACAGGTTCATACAGTTGTGTTTTAACAGCAAGCAGATTCATACAGATGTGTTTTAACAGCAAGCAGATTCATACTGTTGTGTTTTAGCATTCAGATTCATACAGATGTGTTTTGATAGCAAACAGATTCATACAGTTGTGTTTTAACAGCAAGCAGATTCACACAGATGTGTTTTAACAGCAAGCAGATTCATACTGGTGTGTTTTAACAGCAAGCAGATTCATACGGATGTGTTTTAACAGCAAGCAGATTCATACAGTTGTGTTTTAGCATTCAGATTCACACAGTTGTGTTTTAACAGCAAACAGATTCATACAGTTGTGTTTTAACAGCAAGCAGATTCATACACTTGTGTTTTAGCATTCAGATTCATACAGTTGTGTTTTAACAGCAATCAGATTCATATAGTTGTGTTTTAGCATTCAGATTCATACAGATGTGTTTTAACAGCAATCAGATTCATACCATGTGTTTTACCATCTTTATATTGTGGGATCTATAAAAAAAATTTACTTTAGCCCTGTAAACAGTTAAAACACAACACCAAGAACATGCTGATAAATTCCAGTAATCTTCTGAACAATGGAATATGCGATGTAATGTGACATGGAATTTTAGTTAATTAACACATTGACTTCCAGATTTGAACTCGAAAATAATAAAAATTCCAAAAATCATGGAATTTTAGTTAATGAAGATACATTCCAAAAATAAAATTAAAATGTGAAATTACATGATAGCCCTTCTACTTAAATCCCTCAATGACACATGTCCAATGCTTATTCCTTCCTAGACTTTCTAGGAAAAATAGACTTTCCACCCAACTCCTACTCTAGAAAAATATATTTCAAATATACTACTTTTAAATTAAAAGAAGTATGAATAATAGTGTAAAAAAAGATATATTTTTATCATTCATTTTGTCCTAAGTATAAAAGTGTATGTCAATATTCATTGTGTGATATTATTATTCTGATTCTTTTGGTTCTTTGTGTGCAGTTTCGTAAGTTCGGGGGGCAATGTGAAACGTTTTAAGGGCTGTGATGATCTTTGTGCTTTTGCTGGGGTTCAGAGTGTAAATGGCTGTGTTCGGTGGTATAAAAAGGGTCTTTCTCAGTTCGTTTGATTAATACTCCCCAGATTTTTCTTCACACTTTCTTATTCTCTCTGTATTTGTTGTTAAAGTTGTTGAAGACGACTGAGTTCTTGTCACAATCTCTCATATGTATCACTGAGAGATTGTTGTATTTCGTGTTGATTGATCATCAGTTGATGATCATCATTGTATCGTTGTACTTTGTATTGTTTAGATCTCACAGTTGTGAGATCTAGGGTTTCTTGGGGGGTAATCGTTTTTGGGTTCGTTAAATAAGATTTTGTCAGGTTTTTCGTCGCTATTTCTTGTATTGTTTGATGTGCTTCAGTAGTTCATAAGATTTGTACCATTTTTACATGGTATCAGAGCTTGTTAGCTTCTGATTTGTTTGTTACTTGTTATCCACTGCTTTATTTCTGATTGTTTTGTATTTTGTGTTAGGGTTTCTGTTCTTGGAAACTGTGCTTGATGTCTGGTCTTCATAGATCTGGTGTATCTGGTGGCTGATCTTCTCAGATCTGGTATTTCGAGTGGTGTTTGTGTTGTTATTGGATGAAACCCTAAACTTAGGGTTTGGTATCTTCTGTGTTTCTTCTCGGATCTGACTTCTGTGTTAGTCTCTGAAACCATCGAAGTTTCAGGGCAAACTAACCTGAAGTGTACTTGGTGGTTTTCTGTATCAGATTTTGTAGTTCTTGAAAACTACAGATCTGATATTTGTTGAAGATTTGCACCCGCTGTAAGATCGTTCTGTTTACTCTTTTTTATATCTGTTGTTGGTTAGTTGAAGTCGGGGTAGTGAGGACCAACACTTATTACTTGTTGCTTCTGTGTTTTTTTTATTTGCTGATTTGTGCTAGCTTCTGTGATTCTTGTTTGTTGTTTGTGTTTTGTATCGATTCTTGTTTGTGTTTATCTTTCTTGTCTTGTGTCTTAGGTCTTCTAGGTTTAGTGTGGGCTCCTGAGTAAAGGCTTGTCCAGGCACCTCTGAGTGACGATCCTGGAATCTGGTCCCTGACTCAGCTTCGCCTTTGTTAGGTGGTTCTGTTTTGTATATTTTGTTGCTTCATCTTGTCTATTTGTATTGTGTGTTTGTTTGTGCATTGTTATCATGGGTGATAGTGAAGGAACTTCACAAACCTTAATAAGTAAACTGGATATAGGGGATCCTCTGTATTTGCATCCAAGTAATTCTAGTTCATTGACTATAGTTGGAATAAAATTAAAAGGTATAAAAAACTACAAGGTCTGGTCTAGTGCTATGAGATTAGCTTTAGAAGCTAAAAATAAATTTGGTTTCATAGATGGTAAATGTAAAAAATCAACTGATGACCCTATTCTAAGTAGTCAATGGGATAGATGCAATTCAGTTGTGTTGACCTGGTTACTTAATTCTGTTTCTGATGAGTTATATTTAAGTCAAGTTTTTTCTAAACTTGCATCCGAGGTTTGGTTAGATTTGAAAGAGACTTATGATAAGGTCGACGGTTCTGTTGTTTATGATTTATATAAAAAAATCAATTGTATGTCTTAAAATGGGAGCTCTGTCTCTGAATATTATCACAAACTGAATACCATGTGGAAACAGTTTGATGCTATGGTTCAGTTACCCACATGTTCTTGTAATGCAGCTTAAGATTATAATGCTTTTTCAACTCTTATAAAGCTAATGCAGTTTCTTATGGGTTTGGACAATGTATACCAGCCTATAAGAACAAACTTATTAACAAGAGAACCGTTGCCCTCTATCAAAGTTGCTTTCTCTATTGTAGGGGAGGAGTCTCATAGAAACACTAGTGGTAGTTCCAAAAGTCAAAGTGTTTCATTTGTTTCTAAGTCTAATCAGCTATATGATTCTAGGAAGAAACCATTTAGAGGACCTAACCCTAATCTGAAATGCACTAATTGCAACATGTTAGGTCATATTGTTGATAGATGTTATGAGTTGGTAGGATATCCTCCAGGTTTTAAAAAAAGGGTTGGTCAGGTTGGGAAGAACGTGTCATCTAATAATAAATCAAACTTGTCTTCTGGTTCTTCTGTGTCTCCGTTTTCTTCTGAGCAGATCGCAAAACTCTTAAGTCTTGTGGGTGAGAAAACTGGGTCTGATCCTCAGAGTTCCAATATGGGGGGTAAGTCTAATTGTGTGTATGATGCTAATGGTGGATTTGTTTGTTGTTCTAGTAGTATAAATTTTGGTTTTGATTACAACTAGATTGTTGATTCGAGGGCAAATCAACACATGGTTAATACTGACAAAGACATGTTTAATAGTATTGATGTTTCTGATTAAATTTAAAAGTATCTCATCCAAATGGAACTAGTGCCAAAGTGTCTAAAATTGGTAACATTAAGTTAGCTGATAGGGTGATTTTAAATGATGTTTTCTTTGTTCCTGATTATGGAGTTAACCTGTTGTCTGTTTTCAAATTGTCTAAAGATAATCAGATCACTATTGTGTTTAATGAGAATACCTGTTTTTTACAGGATTCGAAGTCAAACAAAGTCCTAGTGACTAGTAACCAGGACAATGGTCTGTATTTTGTTAATAAAAGTGGTAATACTATTAACTTCTGTTTTAATAGTTTAAGTAATAGTAACCTTTGGCACAGTAGGTTAGGTCACCCTGCAAACCAAGTTCTAATTGTTTTAAAAGATGTCTTAGGTGTTAATAAAGTTGTTAGTCATCCTTGTGATATCTGTCAAAGATCTAAATAAGTTAGAGAACCATTTCCTATAAGTGATCATAAAACTAAATATGTTGGTGAATTAATTCACTTAGATGTCTGGGGTCCGTATAAAGTTACAAGTAGAGATGGTTATAGGTATTTTTTTAACTGTGGTTGATGACTACTCGAGATCTGTTTGGTGTTATTTGTTAAAAAATAAGACAGAAGTTTTTGAAAACATTCAAACTTTTTATGAGTTAATATTAACTCAGTTTAGCAAAAGAATAAAAATGTTTCGAAGTGATAATGGAACTGAGTTTGCTAACAACCAAATGAGTCTATTTTGTAAAAATAAAGGCATAATTCATCAAACTACTTGTGCTTATACGCCACAACAAAATGGAATTGTTGAAAGGAAACATAGGCATCTCTTAAACATGGCTAGGGCTCTTATGTTTTAGGGTGGTCTGCCTCTTCGTTTTTGGTCTGACTGTATCTTAACTGTTGTATATCTGATTAACAGGTTACCCTCGTCTGTGTTGTTAGGAAAAAGTCCGTATGAGTTGATGTTTAACTTTAAACCCTCCTTAATGCATATCCGAAACTTTGGGTGTTTATGTTTCAGTACTATCTTAGATGATTCTGACAAATTTTCTTTTTGTGCTGAAAGATGTGTTTTAATTGGTTATTCGAATGTTAAAAAATGATATAAGTTGTGGAATTTAGATAAAAAAAAAAAGGGAGTTTTTCTCTAGAGATGTAAAGTTTTTTGAAACGGTTTTCCCTTTTAAGTCTAAACAAGTGAATAACCAAGATGAAATTGTTTTTGATAAACTGAATCATTTAAATTTTTTTGATAGTATTGACACGTCTTCATCCATTGTTCCTGCCACACCCGATGATGAAGAGGGGAATACTGATTCTCACGAGGCTTCTTGTGATGATCAGCAGCCGGTCCCCTCTACATCTGCCACCACTAGTAGTGTCGATGAAACGCAACACATTGAGTCTAGGGTTAAGGATAGTAGTGGAGGTGGATCTGGCATGGCAGAGGACACAGGAACCTCAAATGTTGAGAATGTCCCATCTGAGGGAAGTAACCAACCTGTTAGAAAGTCTACTAGAGTTACTTCATTTCCTAAAAGGTTTGATGATTTTGTGTTAAGTAGTAATGTGAAGTGTGGAATACAAAAGTATGTGAGTTATGCTTGTTTGTCACATGATAATAAGTGTTTTGGGTCTAAATTGAATAAATTTGTTGAGCCTAGTAATTTTAATGAGGCTGCTGCTGACCCTAAGTGGGTTGAGGCTATGAATTTAGAGATGGAAGCGTTACTTAGGAATAAAACGTGGGATATTGTTGATTTACCTGTAGGTAGAAAACCTATAGGTTGCAAATGGATTTATAAAATAAAGTATAAATCAAATGGTGAGATTGAAAGGTACAAAGCTCGTTTGGTTACCAAGGGGTATAACCAACGAGAGGGTATTGATTTTGATGAGACATTCTCACCAGTTGTGAAAATGGTCACCGTTCGATATGTTTTAAGTCTTGCGGTTCAGAACAATTGGGTTTTGTTTCAATTAGACGTGAATAAAGCTTTTTTGTATGGATCTATTTCTGAAGATGTGTATATGACGCTTCCTGAGGGTTATTATAATGTAGGTGAAAATAAAGTGTGTAAACTTGTTAAATCGTTGTATGGCTTAAAACAAGCCCCTAGGAAGTGGAATGAAAAACTTACAAAAGTCTTACTTAGTGTCGGTTTTGTTCAAAGTGTTTGTGACCATTCTTTGTTTACATATTCTAAAGATGATGTATTCATTGTGCTATTAGTTTATGTGGACGATATTATTGTTACAGGTAACAATAAAGATGAAATTGAAAAAATAAAAACCTTACTTAGTAATACTTTTCAAATTAAGGACTTAGGCATATTAAAGTATTTTTTGGGTTTGAAGTTATATATGACAAATCTGGGATATGTTTAAACCAAAGTAAATACTGTCCTGAATTGTTGAGTGAATTCGGGTACTTAGCTTGTAAACCTGTTTATACCCCTATTGAATTAAGTCATGTTGTGAGTGCTAGAACCAATACTTGTAAAGAAAGTTTAAAAGATATTACTAGCTATCAAAAGTTAATAGGGAAACTGATTTACTTGTCTTTGACCCGTCCTGATATCAGTTATGTTGTTCAATTTTTGAGTCAATTCATGCATTGTCCACTGGAGATACATCTTAAAATTGCTTTGAGATTGTTGAGATATTTAAAGTCTAGTCCAGGTAAAGGTCTTTTCTTTAAAAAGGGTTGTAGTTCTGAATTAACATGTTATGTTGATTCGATTGGGCGAAGTGCTTAGTGACCAGAAAGTCGGTCACTGGGTTCTGTGTTTTTCTGGAAGGAAATCTGGTATCCTGGAAAAGCAAGAAACAAGGCACTGTTTCGAGATCCACAGGGGAAGCGGAATACAGGGCGATGTGTTCTGCAACTTGTGAACTGATCTGGATTGTTAATGTTCTAAAAGAGTTGAGAATTGATTGCACGTTACCGATAAAGTTGTTTTGAGATAGTACACCAGCTATTGCTATAGCTACTAACCCAGTATTTCATGAAAGAACAAAACATTTCGAAATTGATTTATATTTTTTTAGGGAAAAGTATCAATTGGGTTTATAAGAACATAAAAAGTTGACTCGGAGAATCAACTTGCTGATGTTCTTACTAAAGGCCTCATTATAAGTCAGCATGAAACTTTCTGTGAAAGATTGGGATTGGTGGATCTGTTCAGGACAAATGAATGAAGGGGGCGTGTAAAAAAAGATATATGTTTATCATTCATTTTGTCCTAAGTATAAAAGTGTATGTCAATATTCATTGTGTGATATTATTATTATTATGATTCTTTTGGTTCTTTGTGCGCAGTTTCATAAGTTCAGGGGGCAATGTGAAACGTTTTAAGGGCTGTGATGATCTTTGTGCTTTTGCTGGGTTCAGAGTGTAAATGGTTGTGTTCGGTGGTATAAAAAGGGTCTTTCTCAGTTCGTTTGATTAATACTCCCCAGATTTTTCTTCACACTTTCTTATTCTCTCTGTATTTGTTGTTAAAGTTGCTGAAGACGGCTGAGTTCTTGTCACAATCTCTCATATGTATCACTGAGAGATTGTTGTATTTCGTGTTGATTGATCATCAGTTGATGATCATCATTGTATCGTTGTACTTTGTATTGTTTAGATCTCACAGTTATGAGATCTAGGGTTTCTTGGGGGGTAATCGTTTTTGGGTTGGTTAAATAAGATTTTGTCACGTTTTTCGTCGCTATTTCTTGTATTGTTTGTTGTGCTTTAGTAGTTCATAAGATCTGTACCATTTTTACAAATAGTAACCCTTATAAAAAAAGTCTAGTTGTATCGGCATTCCAACAATATTATTAGAAAAAAGATATCCAAAACACTATTAAATAAATATAATTAATTCAATATTAGTCATAATCTCCCAGATATATTATAGATATATTATGATGGATTAGAAATAGGTTTATGCATTCCTTTAAAATCTTAAATTAATATGTAATATAACCTAAACCTAAAATCTTTTATCAACCATTCTGTAGTGATAGTACGATCAATCAAGATAGTATGATCAATCAAAAATTCAAAGACATCTTCATTAAATTTAAGGTATTCAAATAGTGCTTTCTTAATTTCTTTGCTCTCTTTTTAGTTGTTTTAGTTGTTGCACTTATGAATTATGATGTTTTTTTAGACATGTTGGAATTTGGATGTTAAAAGTCGAACCGATGTATGTTTTCCTTTTGATTTTTTAGTTATTACTACATACATTTGTCTAGTTTTCCCACTATATATTACGCCAATTTAGTTAATAACGGATTGATGGATTTACATGATATTTTTTTGGTAAACCAATGGAACACACCAAAGCGGTACCAATGCGGTAAAATACCAAAATACCGGTACCGATACCGGAACCGTACTGTTACCGAACTGAGAAATTCGGTACGGTACTCGGTATCCACTTTTCCTCAATTTCGGTAACGGTATCTTCGGTATCGGTACCGGTATGATACCGATCTCATCCCTGTCGGTAATAGATTTTTTGAATTTCGGTATTGGTAAACAACGGTATCGGTACCAGTATTTTTCGGTAAAAACGGTATTCATACCAAATTTCAACAAGGGATGCTAAGGGGTATTTTGGCAAATATAAATTCAACATAAATCATACTATCCCAGTATTATTAGAAAAATATAATCCAAATATACTACTTTTAAATTAAAAAAAGTATGAATAATACAACCCTAATAAAAAAAAGTTTATTTGTATCGACACTCCAACAATATTATTAGAAAAAAATATACTATTAAATATATACAATTAATTTAATATTAGTCTTAATCTCCCATATATTATGATGGACTAGTGGGAGACCTGCGCGTTGCGGCGGAGTCGATAATACCGGGCATGAATATATCACCAAGTCGCGAGGGTGAAGGTTAAAAGGATAGTGGGAGTTTGACGAAAGCTTTGCATAACTCACTTGGGTTACCGAGTTGACCAAGTGAAATTAATATTTGACTCAGTTAATTGTCTTAAATAACCCTCGTTAACAACAAGAGATTGTCTTGTGTATTCATATTAACCTCAGTACCTTCTTTGTAAAATATAATGACAAGATAAGACAAATAAGTAATTTTATGTTTCTAACACTTTTATAAAAGTGAATGCTGTATTTTCAATGGCACATGATGTATTATATCTTCTTCTGCACCCGAAGCACTAACTTGCTCATATTGTTTACTTTTCGATGTAATAGATATATCAATATGTAAATGAACATAAAATGGAGGCAGCATCATAATAGCGAAACATATTGATGATAAAAAAAAAACAGAGGGCACTCTTTTGACCCATTTAGTAGTATAATCATATCCTATGCATTATGTGCTAATATAAAAGTTTGAAAAGTTTTAGGACAGAAGGATCTGAAAGACAGCCATACCGCCTTGCAGCCATCAAGACGCTCCAGTGAGCTTCCAGTAGGATCGGATCGGCAAATTTTGGTCTAAACAACTAATATTGTCCTGAAAGAGTGTGAGCTTGTATCTTCATTTTTTTCATCTAAATCTTGTGCAAATGGTGCAACCATGTAATTAGCTTTGACTTGACCTGAAGAACACATGACGATGTGAATCCTAAATTTAAAAAATCACTTCAGTAAATGCTTGCATATAGAAACAACAAAGTAACTCCTCTTGTCTTTAAAGATATTTCTTGCTTAAATTTAATTTTTACCATCAGGTAATGCTTGTTTTATTTCCATGTTTCTTCTTCCCATCTTATAAATTCTCTTTTGTTTTCTAATTGTTTGCCTTCAATTAGGCTTCCTAAGATCTTCATCAAAACAAGAGACACAAAAAAAAAACCTGGATAATGAAAAGAAAGTTACGACGACCAGTGACTTTAAGCATATTTCATATATAAAATGGTAATAATAAGTTTCATAACATATATATCAGTTATCTTTAAGGGTGAAAAAGTGTTTTGAGGGTCAACTTGGCCCATTCCAGCTGGTACGAAACAAAGACAACCATAATCCGTGTTGACCCATTACGCAACAAGGGAAGCGACACAAGAGAGAAGGTTCGACACGTTAGTCAACCCAATCCATTTTGGCCCATTTAAAACCTATCCCAAAGAATCTACAATAAAACAGGAAAATACTTCAAATAAGTTGTTTGCAGCTCAACCCCACTTGGACTGACCCGTTTCGATCCGGACCTATCTCGGTCCATTATACAACTAACCCAGACCACCTCTAACGAAAATATAAATTACTAACCGTGTATTTATGTTGAAGCTTCTTTATAAGAAATTACTAACAGTGTATTTATGTTGAAGCTTCTTTATAAGCAAGGTTATAAGCATGAGATAATAATATGTTTTGGGTCTCGTTTGACATTGTTCGTCTGTAAATAAATGACCCCATCATAATCAACTTTATTGAATTTGATCAGAATTAATTTCAAAATAGAAACCAATTTCAAGATTTTCTTGAAAAGAAAGAACCTACCCTTTTTTATCACAACTTCTGATACTAACGTTAGACCTTTAGATTCTATAGCAGTTGGTCTTGTAGAAAGCCTACATTCTGTATTAAATCCAATCAGTTTCGGTAGGCTACGGTATGGCTCAAGGAGATGAAAGTTGGGTACAGAAAAAAAGAACAAGTGAAACTTTAAGCACCAAGAAAACAAATGCATATAAAAATGATACCTGCATACGGCCCACATCTGAGCTATAGAATATGAGGTCATGTTGGTACGTACTATGGAGCAAAGTAGTCATGTACCTTGACAAAGAATGAAAGATAACCCACAGTGCGTATCAGATAAGCCCTTAAAGAAGTCTATATAAGAAGCTTGCTAGCGAATCAGTGTTACCACTTATCAGATTGACATGGAACCTACGAATCCATGAAAATATGTTTTATTTTTATATGCTTTAGTTAAGCAAAACGATGTGGTTACCAGATCAACATGAAGCTCTATTTCAACTTCCCTCCTATCCTTCTTTCTAGGCTCACTGAAATCATCATGGTGAAATGTATCATAAGCTGAATCACCAAAAGTATCTTGAAGTGCTATATTTTCGGTATTTTTTCCTTCTTCAAATTCATTAACGGATTCCTCTATAATGAGTGCTAATATAGGTTCAAGTTTTTCCCAAAAAGCGCTTGAACATGCTAGATCTACAGAATTTTAAAAGAATTAAACTAAATTGCACTACAAATTTGCACCTAAATTAAAAAAAGGGATGTAATTGTCTTACAGCTAGCATTACGAGCATAATTTGCAGCTGACAACAGTTCTTCACGGTCATCATCAAATTTCCCTAAAAATATCATTAAAAACCTGTTATATTATATAATTTATACAAAATCCTTAAATCCAGTAGCAACATACCTGTACAATTAGAACCATATCCCTAATCCGCCGTCTTTTATAATGAGACTCAATAAAAAAAAAAACAAACCCATACCTGGTATTTCTTGTCATAACAAGCCTAAGGTTTCTCTGGCCGTAGTGGTTGGTAACAATCGTCGGTCTCTCTACCGAAGGTCCAATCCGCCGTTGCTTGTTCACCGCCGTAGAACACCATTGACCGCCGCAGAACCCTAAAGGCCTAAACCTTACCCTAATAGCAGAAAACTATTAGCAAAAAACTATTTGCTTTCGAAGGACAGGAAACCTTTGTAGCTCATTAAGCATAAAACTATGACTCATCTGAGATTAAAAAAAAAAACTGAAATCAACATATTTATTACGTATGTTCATCTTGCAAATCTTGCACATTGAACACTTGGATTTAATAAATTAGCAATTTGCCTTCTAATAAGAACTTCAAACCGAATCTAGGACCTGATGCATCCTTTATGGCGGTTCGAATGTCATCATCAGTCAATTCATGACATGGATCCACTTCCTGCAAGAAAAACCGAATCTTATTGACTTATATTTTAGTTCCCTCCGAAATATCAATAACTACTTATAACTATACCCTATATATTGTCAAAATAACAACCAAAAAGACTCTTAGGATCATGTAATTCCAACAATAGATGACAAAAATTCAGTGCACAACCAAACACATACCTAAAATGAATGAATTTAAGGTTACCTGTGATGGGATGCAGAGATCACCAGGGTTACCAGTGTTCCGACGACTGTACGACTAACCGGAACCCCACGAAAGCTGAATATAACAAACTGAAGAATCTGTCATACCTTGTTTGCGCAAAGGGTTGCGGGGGGGCTATATAGGGTGAAATCGAAAACGTAAAACGAAATTGAATGCAGGAGTGCAATATTGAAAGGGAAGTCCGACGGTCCCTGAACACCACATCTTCAATTGCATTTAAAATGAAAATTGAATCGATGCTGGTATGAATAAAGCCTAATTGAAAGAAAGGGGATGCAAGGAGAGGAGGATAAAATGGGAAGAAAAATGAAAAAATATAGGTTTTATTTGAGACTTTTAGTCTGCCATCTTAAAAAATGGGTGTTAAATTACTTTTATGTCCATAGGAGATGTATTATATAGTTATATAGATATATAGATTAGAAAGAGGGTTATGCATTCCTTTAAAATCTTGAATTAATATATAATATAAACTAAACCTAAAATCTTTTATCAACCATTCTATAGTGATAGTACGATCAATCAAGATAGTACGATCAATCAAGAATTCAAAGTGAGTTAAATTTAAGGTATTCAAATAGTGTTGTAGTTATGAATTATGATGCTTTTTTTAGATATGTTAGAATTTGGATGTTAAAATTCGAGCCCATGTATATTTTCCTTTTGATTTTTTAGTTTTTACTACATACTTTTGTCTAGTTTTCCCACTATATATTACGCCAATTCAGTTAATAACGGATGGATGGATTTACATGATATTTTTTTGGTAAACCAATGGAACACACCAAAGCGGTACCAATGCGGTAAAATACTGAAATACCGGTACCAATACTGGTACCGTACCGTTACCGAACTAAGAAATTCGGTACGGTATTCGGTATCCACTTTTCCTCAATTTCGGTAACGGAATTTTCGGTATCAGTACCGGTACCGGTATGATACCGATCTCATCACTATCGGTAATAGATATTTTGAATTTCGGTATCGGTACCGGTATTTTTCGGTAAAAAACCGTATTTATGCCAAATTTCAATAAGGAATGCTAAAGGGGTATTTTGACAAATATAAATTCAACATAAATCATAATCTCCCAGTATTATTAGAAAAATATATTCCAAATGTAGGGTAGGGATATGGTAAAAAGTGTCTAAAATGTAAGAAGGGTAAGAAGTGTTTTAAACCATTGGATATTTGATCTAATGGTTGAGATCAGTAGGGTATAAAAATGTAAATTGTGTTTTAATTAGAGGGACCTTATGTAAAATTGAAGGGCAATAGTGTCTTTTTCAATGTTTGAAATATGGTAACCATATCATGCACGACCAAAAACTCCTACATTTACTCCTTTTTCCTTAAATATCGGAATTAATGATTTACCTTAATTGTAGGAGGTCTTTGGTTGCATATTCGTCATACATTATCATAACGAGAACTATAATCAGATTCATGGCATGGTGTTTTAAAACAACTGGATAAATTGACTATGATTCAAGTAATGGTGTTTTATCTGGAGATATTGTTCATGGCGTGGTGTTTTAAACATCTATGATTCAAGTCATGGTGTTTTATCTGGAGACATTGTATAAAAATCGTAAACACCATGACTATGATTCAAGTCATGGTGTTTTATCTGGAGACATTGTTCATGGCGTGGTGTTTTAAACATCTATTATTCAAGTCATGGTGTTTTATCTGGAACATTATTCATGGCGTGGTGTTTTAAACATCTATGATTCAAGGCATGGTGTTTTATCAATACAAAACATTCCCAGATTTTAAAACACCATGACTATGATTCAAGTCATGGTGTTTTATTTGGAGATATTGTTCATTGCGTGGTGTTTTAAACATCTATGATTCAAGTCATGGTGTTTTATCAACACAAAACATTCCCAGATTTTAAAACAGCATGACTATGATTCAAGTCATGGTGTTTTATCTGGAATCCAAAAAACATTGTATTGTGATTACATCCATGGTGTATTAACATCTGGAGAATCAATACAAACATTCCCAGAATTTAAAACACCATGAGTATGATTCAAGTCATGGTGTTTTCTCTGTAGACATTGTTCATGGCGTGGTGTTTTAAAACATCTGGATACATTCTGGAGACATTGACTATGATTCAAGTCATGGTGTTTTATCTGGAATCCAAAAAACATTGTATTGCAATTTAAAGATGATGAGAAGAAGATACGAACAATATACGATTAAAAGATGTTGCGATTAAGATGATGAAGAAATGATACGTAGGTGAAAATGGAATTGGATCTTGCAAAAAAATAGGACGACAGTTTTTTTTTTCAGTTATCTTGAAACTCAATTAATTGATAAGAAAGGTAAATTACTAATATACCCTTTTGAATTAATTAAGATAGAGGACACTTGTCATCACCAAATTATTTCTTACACTTCTTACAAAAGTATGACTTTGTACAGGATCCTTTACCTCCAAATGTATTACTTATAAATTAAAAGAAGTATGAATATTAGTACCCTTATAAAAAAAAGTCTAGTTATCGACATTCCAACAATATAATTAGAAAAAGTATATACTATTAAATAAATATAATTAATTCAATATTAGTCATAATCTCCCAGATATAGATATATTATGATGGATTAGAAATAGGTTTATGCATTCTTTTAAAATCTTGAATTAATATATAATATAACCTAAACCTAAAATCTTTCATAAACCATTCTATAGTGATAGTACGATCAATCAAGAGTTCAAAGACATCTTCATTAAATTTACGGTATTCAAATAGTGCTTTCTTAGTTTCTTTTTTTTTTGAACGGCCATCAAACTCAATCCCGAGCACTCTCGGGGCACCCACTGGACAAACGGAGTACTCCGAGAGTAACCCGAGTCCACCACCAATTCCCGAGCTTTCTTAGTTTCTTTGCTCTCCTTTTAGTTGTTTTAGTTGTTGCAGTTATGAATTATGATGCTTTTTTTAGACATGTTGGAATTTGGATATTAAAAGTCGAGCCCATGTATGTTTTCCTTTTGATTTTTTAGTTTTTACTACATACATTTGTCTAGGTTTCCCACTATACCAATTCAGTTAATAACGGATGGATGGATTTACATGATATTTTTTTTGGTAAACCAATGGAACACACCAAAGCGGTACCAATGCGGTAAAATATCGAAATACCGGTACCGGTACCGTGCCGTTACCGAACTGAGAAATTCGGTACGGTATTCGATATCCACTTTTCCTCAATTTCGGTAATGGTTTTTTTGGTATCAGTACCGGTACGGTACCGATATGATACCGATCTCATCTCTATCGATAATAGATTTTTTGAATTTTGGTATCGTTAAACAACGGTATCAGTAGTAAAAATACGGTATTCATAACAAATTTCAATAAGGAATGCTAAGGTGTATTTTTGAAAATATAAATTCAACAAATTTCTAATATCCCAGTATTATTAGAAAAAATATATTCCTAATATACTACTTTTAAATTAAAAGAAGTATAAATAATAGTATCCTTATAAAAAAAAGTCTAGTTGTATCGACATTCCAACAATATTATTAGAAAAAAATATATATACTATTAAATAAATATAATTAATTCAATATTAGTCATAATCTTCCAGATATACTAGATTGTAGCCATAGCCGCGCGTTGCGGCGGCGATGCCTTGGTTGTTTAAGGCTGATGACACGTTATGTGATGCGTTAACCATATAAACACGTGTTGTGTTCAAAGTCTCATAAATCACTTGTCTAGATATATATACACACACATATACCCGTCTAAATTCTCTCGTGTTATGCCGATTTATCTAACCATTGGTCGTTATCACAATTCACTAAACCACAATAGAATCAAATGTGTGTGTGTTGCTGCCAACTGGTGACTGCACTTGCAAACCAAAAGTCAAAATTGGTCACCAAATTCTCATAATAGACAATGTATGAGAATTCAGAAGCAACAAATATTTATTAGGAAAACCATAAGAACTCTTCTTGAAGAAAAAATTCCCTCCATCCAGTTATAGATTTCTGGAAAATGAAAAATATAACATAGAAATGTTAATGTGGTGATTTGGGTGGTTATTATTTTACGGGTTAAATGGTTAAAATAGGAAGTAAGCTAGAGTATGTGATCAACCCTGTGTTGGTCCTTGAGGTGTTAAAAATTCAAACTTAGGCTATGAAAAAACATTCCATATGAAAGAAAGTATTATCCCTAATTAAAATTAACGCATACAACACAAAAACATCATGGTGCAATTTTCTAACACAAATAAAATGATTTAAATATTAAAATTGCAACATTATCAAGAGAAGTAAACTTACAGTTTCATCAGTTGGTTCCATGTTAAAAACACAATGTTCCCCTCACATTTTTTAAATGGCGCATGGTTCCTTTCGAGATGAGCTGAACTTTAATAGGTCAGTTTCAGCAATGATGAACTGTCCTAGTCCTTCACCTACACATGAATCACCAAAGATTCTCTGTAATGATTTGTACGCAGGGCCTGAACTTGAATCATCATTCTCTGTGATGATTCTTGAAAATTATTTTGCCTCCTAGATGTTGACAAAGGTAAACCTGGAAAACTTTATAATGTGTTCAGTGTTAATATTTTGTTCCTCTTTCAATTTATGAATAACCTCATGATTTTGTTTAGGTTGCGCTTGTTCAAGTGGGCGTACCAGTGGTCCTCAATTTTGTTGCCCCTTGTTCATGGTAATCATGCAGCGTCACTGATCATCTGCAAATCAGTGTGACAATTTTCCTCAATTAGTAAAATATCATATGACCATTCCATTTGAAAACAGAGTGACAAAAAAGTTAAAAAATATAATAAACAAATGAAGGTTATTTTTTTTCTTCAACGTTGAGGGAGTCATTGTCGTCTTTTACTTGTTCTACCTTCTGGCACCACCACCTAAACTACTACCCATCACCACCCTCTACACCCACCCTACCTCCATCTCAAACCCAAACATCATATTGTCCACCACCAACTTCACAATCTTCCTACACCAGTATACCATCGTCGCGTGCTATCTCAGAAGAACACAATCCTACATACCAAGTTTCTTTTGTGACCGAAGAACACGTTTGAACCTTGGATTACGGCCCCGATTCTCCCTTTGATCCCCAGACCGACACAAACCTACAAATGTGTAGGTCGATAAACATTTAGAATCAAAATTATTTACTCATAAATTTGACAGAAACAGTTGCTTCCATGAATTTTCATAGACCTCAGGTCGAAACCACCAACCATACTTATTCCGGCCGCTATACTTGGTTAAATATTTATATAAATTAACTGTACTTGAAATTCATTAACATAAATATACAATATTACAGTTCATGGAGTTTAACAATATACGATAGCCATTAACCATGAAATTAAGTCTAATTTTATATGCCCTATTTATTCTTATATGATCTGATGCCACCTTAATAAACTTGTCGTCGTATGATTGATGTTAAGCCATCCATTCTTGACTTTGTTGGTCTACATTTTTTTTTATCAAATAACTGTACTTCAAAAAAATTCCCAAAAACCATGTGGTTGCCAAATATCAAGTGTTTCTAAAGAAATCATAGAAAAGTTCATCGCACCTTCACCGCCAGTGCTTTACCGTCACCAACATACCTTCAAAACCCTAGACCCTCAATCAACGTATTTTCTATTTTTTGACCAAAATAAAAAAAATCCATACCTGTTTATCTCTGTTCCCCTGTTAATATATAGAAAGGTTGACCCATCGCCAGAATCCATTGAATCCTAACTCCCAAGTCACCGCCGATTCTCACCTTGCTAAACCAAGGGGTTGCTCGATCTACCCATGAAATAACTCATCACTGCTCGATTGGATTCCTGTTGCTACTGGAACGGTGACGGTCTGTCAATACCACCGTGTATCATCGTTGTCGGGATGCCACGAAAACGTTGAAACTGCCTCTGACCGAGTTCCCAGTTGTCACAAATCCCATGTCGCTGCTCATGTAGGCATGTGTAGCAATCTCCAATAGAGAGAGAGCGAGAGTAGGAAAACCAGTGATGATGGCATAGGTGGTGTAAAGATGGGTGCCTGGTAATTGAGGAAACTTGAAGGGTGTATGTTGGACAACTAAAACACCACCGACCTTTTGTTTTAAGAGTATAATATAAATATATTATTATGATGGATTAGAAAGAGATTTATGCCTTCCTTTAAAATCTTGAATTAATATACAATATAACCTAAACCTAAAATCTTTTATCAACCATTCTATAGTGATAGTATGATCAATCAGGAATTCAAAGACATCTTCGTTAAATTTAAGGTATTCAAATAGTGTTTTCTTAGTTTCTTTACTCTCCTTTTAGTTGTTTTAGTTATTGCAGTTATGAATTTTGATGCTTTTTTTGTACATGTTGGAATTTGGATGTTAAAATTCGAGCCCATGTATATTTTCCTTCTGATTTTTTAGTTTTTACTACATACATTTGTCTAGTTTTCCTACTATATGTTACGCCAATTAAGTTAATAACGGATGGATGGATTTACATGATATTTTTTTGGTAAACCAATGGAACACACCAAAGCGGTACCAATGCGGTAAAATACTGAAATACCGGTACCGGTACCGTACCGTTACCGAACTAAGAAATTCGGTACGGTATGATACCGATCTCATCCCTAATCCTTGCTCTCTAAGCTTAACACGTTAAAAACACCTTATACACTATCATAATAACACTAATTAATTTGTGTCTTGATGATAGATATAATAAAAGGCTTTCACATTGCATTTTCATGGTTCGTTAAACATACATTCTAATACCTAAAGTCCACATACACATACAAACATTGTTATTCCAATCTCAAAGATTGAAATGATCTCAAACATGAGTACTGCTTGATCTGAACGATCCAAGGGCTTTGACTGCACCGGCTCTCAAGATGAATTGGTGGTAGAAGGCAGCGATGGCCGCACCGGTGAAGGGTCCAACCCAAAATATCCACTGCAAAAAAGAATTACTAACCAATATAATTACATCGAGATAGAACATAAACGGACATTGAATAATATAACTTTAACTTACTTGATCATCCCAAGCTTTCTCCTTGTTGTATACCACTGCGGCTCCCAAACTCCGAGCCGGGTTGATACCGGTTCCGGTTATGGGAATTGTGGCTAGGTGAACCATGAACACAGCAAACCCAATGGGAAGTGGTGCCAACACCTATATATGTCATACAAACTCATTATTCTAAGTTATTACTAACTTATAATAATGGTTATATAAGTGAGGATTAGGATCAAATACAAAGGATCCTTATTGTAAGAAGTGTAAGAAGGATTTATAAAGTGACAAGTGTCCAATAACCTAAAAAAACTCACTACACAAAAAAAAAAAATTAAACATCCACTACCACCAAAAACCTAAACCCCCACCCCCTCCCCCATCACCCACCCCCAAAATATATATATATATATATATATATATATATATATATATATATATATATATATATATATATATATATATATATTTAGGGGGGGTAGGTTTTTGGGTGGGGGTGGGTGAGGGTGGGTGTTTAGGTTTTGGGTGGTGATGTAGTGGGTTTAGTTTAGGTTATTGGACACTTGTCACTCTATAAATCCTTCTTACACTTCTTACAATTAGAAGTCTTTGTAGAATAACTTAACCCATATAAGTGAATAATTGTACCAAATGCCACTATATCTTGCTTGCTTAAGGTATAAATCTTATAACGATTCTCACTTACAATGCTGTTTGTATTCCTATTTTGTGCAAATAATCAAATTTGATCTCATGTCTAGAGATTGGGCATTTGCAACTGAAAATAATGGTCATAAATTTAGGGACTGTGGTCCAACACATATGTCACACAAACTCATTCATCTAAGGGTAGTTTAGCAACTTCTGAATGGTTAAGTGTTGAACCAGCAAGAGCAAGAGGTCTGAACCATTAAGTGCTAAACCAGTAACAAGTAAGAGGTCTGAATCGATTAAGAGCCAGTATAATACTTAACCGTCAGAGGCAAATGTCTGACCAATTCAGATTTGAGGTCTTAACCATTCAGACTCAGTATATAAATTTACCATTCAGAGTCAAATGTCTGAACCATTAAGAGTCTCATTAAGAGGTAAACAAATAGCCCCTAAGTTAATAAGATTTGAAAATTGCACACTATGAGGGAGCAATTGGGTACATACAGGAACATGGGAATCTCTAGCGTTCCTCTTGGGATCAATGGCTGAGAAAACGGTGTAGACAAGAACAAAAGTGCCAATGATCTCCGCACCCAACCCGGTGCCTTTATTGTAGCCTTGGGCTAGCTCGTTGGCACCGCCACCGTAGGTGTCATAATAAGTCTTGTGGAAAGCCTTGACTAAGGCCACACCACAAATGGCTCCTAAACACTGAGCCACCATGAACATAATGGCTCTAGGCAGTGACACTTTACGAGCCAGAAATAAACCAAAAGTCACGGCAGGGTTAATGTGGCCTCCTGAACATTCACATAAATATTTTATTAGTAAACAAATATATTGCGAGCCAATGCGAGGACATACAAAAGAAAACTAACTATTCATTTCTTCAGTTAAAAAATGAAAATGGTATTGTTTTCTTAACCATATCTCTTGAAATAAAAAAAAACAAAAAACAAAATATATGTGTCCGTTATATTAAACAAACCTAAAAAAATATATTAACCAATTCGTTTGATTGGTGTTTTTACATATATATATATATATATATATATATATATATATATATATAGAACTACAAAAATTCTAAAAATATGAATCATCAATCCAAGAATTAAAAGCTTACATTTCTTATATTTTTATGTTCTGTAACAATCATAATCATGTGTGTGAACTGCTTTACAATAGATTAGCTTAAAAAAAAAATTATGACTTATACAGTTATACATGTTACTTGTTTTATTTACTCTCTCATTTTTATTGTACAACTATGGAACCATAGTTGGAGATACTTTTGCCTATGAACAATAGCGTAAAATTAAAAGTACGATTAGATTGTTGTTAAATAAATGTTGAAAGTGAAACTCACCAGAGATGCCAGCTGTACAGTAAACGAGAACGAAGATCATGCCACCAAAGGCCCAAGCGATACCCAAAACACCGACGCCACCACAGGGGTCGTCGCCCTTGTTGATTTGACTCTTGTAACCAATAACAGTCAAGACGGTAATGTAAAGGAAGAGAAGGGTTGCAATGAACTCAGCGATCACAGCTCTATAGAATGACCACGTGGTCAGCTCCTTGACATCGATGAATGCCGCGGGTGGTGGGTCGTGGTAGTCCTTCGACGAGAATGACCCTTGATCCACCACGTCTTTCGTCATGTTAATTAGGGAAAGAGATTTCGCAACTTGTGATGATGGTGGTGGTGGTGAGATAATAGTGAAGGGATACAATGTAGATGCATATATATATGTATATAAAGGGGGAGAGGGTTGGAGGGGTGAAGTATGAAGGTACTATATTTATAAGTGGATATTTCGTAACTTGGGAAAAAAAATTGACTTGTAACAGAAATTTAGTATTCGACCCATCCGATTTACCTTATTGTCTCACAACCTTCTCATGTTTTCTTATTTGGTCCATACTTTTGAGCAAATTAAATGTGGAGTAAAAAGTCAAAATGGTCTTAGTTTAGGTTATTTTTGAGACTTTAGTTAAAAAAAATAAAACCATTTGAATTTGGGTCTACGATGTTTCAATTTTTGATGTCATTTTTATTCAAAAAGCAAATTGGGTCAAAATTTTCTGTTAACCTCCACTTTTTTTGTCGTGTTCCTTATTTTAATGAAGGGTATAATTGTCTTTTTATCGTTTTATATAAGTAAACTAAAATGAGGAACACGACAAAAAAAGATGGAGGTTAACAAAAAATTCTGACCCAATTTACATTTTAGATGAAAATGACATAAATTGAAACCTCAATGACTCAGATTCAAAAGGTTTCATTTTTAGACAAACTTAACCTAAGCTTAGGGACTATTTTGGCATTTTACTCTTCATTGTGATATACAATTTAATTTTGTTTTTTGAAACTTATAATAACTAGGTTTAAAAATAAATAGGGGTATTGGATTTTAATAATCCCAAGTTTCACTAATTGGCCGTTAATAATCTCAACTTCAAAAATTGCCTACAATAGTCCCAACTTGTAAGATTTTGGCCACCAATGATCCTTTGCTAATTGGGTTATAACCCAGTTAGTTTTTTGCTGACTGGGCTGCTGACGTGGCACCATCACCACCTCCACCTCCTCCTCCACTGCCACCACCACCTCCTCCAGCCACCACCATCATCTCCGACCACCACCATCACCTCCGACCACCTCCACCTCCACCTCCACCCACAGTCTTCCAGCACCGGAAAAACACTATCACCTCCGATTCACCATATCCACCGAACACCCCACCCTTCCAACCTCCGGCCACCACCATTAAACTGCCATCCACAACTCCAACCGTCTCACCGGAAAAACGTGATACCTAGATATGGTGGAAATTTTGAAGTTTTGAGCGGCGGAGAAGGTCACTAGAGGTTGGAGATGACAAGTGGTGGTCTCCTTTGGTGGTTTCAGGGGTAAAGAAGGTCGTCAGAATAAGTTGCAGGTCACCGGAGTTGCGTAGATGGTGGAAATTTTAAACTTTTGAGAAGTGGAGAAGATTACAGGAGGTCGGAGATGATTGGTGGTGGTCTCGTTTGGTGGTTTTAGGGGTAAAACGGGTCGCCAGAATAAGTTGCAGGTCACCAGAGTTGGGTATTTTGAACTTCTGAGCAGCGGAGAAGATTACAGGAGGTTGGAGATGATTGGTGGTGGTCTCGTTTGGTGGTTTCAGGGGTAAAACGGGTCGTCGGAATAAGTTGCAGGTCACCGGAATAAGTTTCAGAGGTAAAACGGGTCGTCAGCTGCCACGTCACCTGCCACGTCACATTTAACTAACCCAGTTAGACAAGGATCATTGGTGGCCAAAATCTTACAAGTTGGGACTGTTGTAGGCAATTTTTGAAGTTGAGATTATTAACGGCCAATTAGTGAAACTTGGGATTATTAAAATCCAATACCCTAAATAAATATTACTTTATCAATAAAGTAAAGTTATATTTTATTACTTTAATAAATCTACTAAGAACCCCCAAATTAATGAGTTTTTTTCCTAAGTAGTTTGAAAATAAACACAGTTTTATATGAATTTCGATTTCACATATATTGAAACTTGCTTTTGTGATTTCAGATATGATTAGAATATGAATAATCATAATCGATTGCATTTGTTTTACGGAATGAAGTCATGAAATCAGTTAACGCAATATCACATATAATTTAAAATAGAGATTTTAACACAATCTCCAAAATTACTGGTGTGAATGATGATGTTAAATTATCTGAATGTAAAAAAAAAGTATAACAAAAGAAGTCTTATATGTTGTTTAAAAATAAGGGTAGCTAAAAAACACTACTTTAGTAAATAGTTTCTAAAAACACCATTTTGATAAATAGTTTTTCCACAAACACTACTTTAGAAAAAAAAAACTCCAAATTAATAATGTGGTTGATGAGAGTATATATGTTACGGTCACACGTCTAGGTTTAAATGTAAGCCTAGAGACGTCCTATTAGAGGGTAGTGGTGCTCCACTTTCCATCACTCATCACACCAATCATTGTCTGCCACGTCATTGAGCTTGATTCCATCACTAATAATGATTTTACTAGGGGTGCCCATCACTAGTGATAGTTTTTTTTTTAATTATAAATTAACAATAACAAATTCATTTAAATAAAAATTACATTAAATAAATCCTAAATTATAAACTAAAAAAAATAAACATTGCAAATAAAAAAAAAACTAAAAAATCTATGGCATCGCCCAACCCCACTTTTCACATATTTCGCGTTTGCGTTGAAGTAGGATCGACTTAAACGATTCGTTTTAATAAGGTTGGTTTTGAAACAGTTGGGTTTGAAATTGTTGGGTTTAAAAGGGTTGGTTGGGAAATGGTTGGGTTTGAAATGGTGGGATTAGGTCGGCTTCGTCTTGTAAGCGAAATCTCGCCGGCTCGCCAAGATTAGCTCGAACCTTTGGCCGTATGGGTTTTTTCTTCGAACCTGAACCGTGTTTGCTTGTAGGTTGAAAGATTGTATTTTTGTAGGTTGAAAGATTGTATTTTTTTTTTTTTTTTTTTTGAGTTTGATGAGTGTTGAAACACTAGTTAACACAAGGATAATCAGTGGGGTTGTTTCGTCTATGGGTTCAACCTCTTCTTCTACTCGTATTGATGGCTCGAGATCTGCAAAACAGTGAACACCGTTAATCTCGTTAAGAGGGGAGAAGGGGGTTTTCCCTCTTAACCAGGCTCCGGCGTGAGAATAAGTACTGTTCTGAGAGGAAATAATAGTGTGTGTATAAGGTGAGTAAAAAGAGTAAAAGATCCTGAACCTGAATGATGAAGGGTCCTATTTATAGCCGTAGGGTGAAGAAGGAAGGAGCAGCTGTGCCAGCTGTAGGCGCGTGCCAGCTGTCCGACCAAGAGGAATATCCTCTTGGTCTGTTCTGTCATGGCAAGTGTAGTGGTACACGTGGCGTTCTTTCATTCGCCTACGCTGGCTACCTCGTACTGGTACTGTCAGCTCTGCTCCCTGCTTTGTCGCAGGCCTATGTGGCATTCTGCGAGTGGTGACACGTGTTGTCCTTTATGTCGGATAGAGCATCTTTGGTGCTAGCTGCGAATCATCCAGAAGTTTCTGGAAGCTTTGCTGACATGGATGCCTTGTGTGCACAAAAGTGGTGTGGTCCCTGCCATGTAGGCAGGGAATTGGGACCATACCTCTTCAAGTCCCCCCAGTCTAGTGTGCCTTCTAGTTGAGTTGATCGTCTAGGAGTGATTCTAGACTTATGAGAGTTGTGATTTCTATGCATCGCGTAGAGTTTGGTACATATAAAGTGAACCAAAATAGGCGCGTTGCGCGTGGATTTTTGCCTTTTGTACCGGGTGAGCCGAATGGACGCATCGCGCATGGGTTTTGGCTCCTTTGAAAAAAGTGAGCCAAATGGACGCATGGCGCATGGGTTTTGGCCCCTTTGAAAAAAGTGAGCCAAATGGATGCATGGCGCATGGGTTTTGGCTCTTTGAAAAAAGTGAGCCAAATGGACGCATGGCGCATGGGTTTTGGCCCCTTTGAAAAAAGTGAGCCAAATGGACGCCTGGCGCATGGGTTTTGGCTCTTTGAAAAAAGTGAGCCAAATGGACGCATGGCGCATGGGTTTTGGCTCTTTGAAAAAAGTGAGCCAAGTGGACGCATTGCGCATGGGTTTTGGCCCATTTGAAAAAAGTGAGCCAAGTGGACTCATGGCGCATGGGTTTTGGCCCCTTTGAAAAAAGTGAGCCAAATGGACGCATGGCGCATGGGTTTTGGCTCTTTGAAAAAAGTGAGCCAAATGGACGCATGGCGCATGGGTTTTGGCTCTTTGAAAAAAGTGAGCCAAGTGGACGCATGGCGCATGGGTTTTGGCCACTTTGAAAAAAGTGAGCCAAATGGACGCATGGCGCATGGGTTTTGGCTCTTTGAAAAAAGTGAGCCAAATGGACGCATGGCGCATGGGTTTTGGCCCCTTGATGTTTCCTTCTGGTGGAAGTTTGGTGGTCATGGGGAAGTGTTTGGTGTGACTGTCTGACATCCCTGTCTTATCAGAGGTGAACAGTTGCTTTTTCAGTGACTTTCTGTCACGTCAGCCGGGCTTGTCGCCCATGCTTCCCGAAAAAGGAGCCGACGTCCTCTCTCTCTTCTGACGTGTCAGTCATCTATTGGGTGCTTTTTCTGTGCTCTGCCGTTCCACTACCCATCGCATTAAATGCGATGGGTATAAATAGGGGTCGGTTACTCTTTTCTTCTCCCATTTTCAAATTTCAAGTGTGTTTTCCATCTATCTTCTTCCCTCATTCTCCGTTCTTCAATAATTTTCTTGAGTTCTTATCTCCTACTTCCTAGTGTTTACACCATGTCTGAGAAGAATCCTACCCAAAAGAAAAGAAAATACAGGGGAAGGGCCCCTCCTGGTCCGGATCAGGCTGTGATTGGATGGAAGGAGGAGGAGTTTCAAAATCGGGTAAGGGGTATGAACTTCCGCCCTGAGTGGGGAGCTCAGTACCCTCCTCCCGGGTCTACTGCTTTGGATGCCCCTCCGGGCTATATCACCTTATATGTAGCGTTTTTCCGGAAAGGGAGTTTCCGGTTACCGATAACGAAGTTTACTGCTGCGGTGTTAAGGGGTTATGGACTTCATATTTCTCAAATAAATGCGATTGGGCTTCCACGCATTACCCATTTTGAATACGTCTGTAGGTCTTATCGTATTGAGCCTACTTTTGAGATGTTTAACGTGTTCTATAGTGTTACCTACGCCAATGGTTTCTATTCTTTTCAAGCGAGAACGGGTGTTGCTCTGGTTTGCTCTGTGCCGTTGAAGAGTCTTCATGACTGGAAACAGAAATTCTTTTACATCCGTCGTGGCGTAATTCCGATAGATATGTCGTATAGGCATGTGAATCAAGGGGTTCCGAAGGTGGATGTTATGGCGGACTTTGCTGCTCAGGATTGGTTCAAGAGGATAACCCAGAAGGCGACTGCTATTTCCCAACTGGATGAGATGGCCTTGGTTGGTGCTGGGATGAGTTTGTTGTGGGTGCCCAAGAATCCATTGGGTCAACCCGCATACAGTTACCAGGGTAAATGTATGTTTCTTTCGTAAGTTACCTCTGAATTATTCTCCCTTATGTTTGTTATGTTTTCTTATTTTCTTGCCTTATTGCAGTTGGTTATAGCTTGTTGAATGTCTTGGACCCTAAGTCGGCGGGTGCCATGGTTGAGGCTATCCAGGCGGAAGGGAACCCGACGTGGTTGGACCAGATCCGGGGCCGTTTTTTGCATCCAACTGATGAGAGTTTGGGTAGATATGTCAGCGAAGTTCTAGGTGAAGATGTTTTGCATGACCCTGTCGAGCCGGGTCGCGAAGAAGTCATTGTTCTTTCAAGTGAAAGTTCTGACCAAAACTTTGGAGATCTAACCTCTCGTTGCGCGCGTGCAGGTACCGCGCATGGTGATGTTGCTGAACCCGTGGTGCATGAGGTTGTTGGTGATGACAATGATGTAGAGGTGCCCGTTGATCCTTCTACTCAGTTGGAGTCGAGGAAAAAGGCGAGAACTGATAAGTCTGGGAGGAGGGTGGGGAAGGGTGAGGGTAAAGCTGCTGGTTCTTCTCGTAAGCAACCTTCTATACTTCCTTGTCTATATTATGTGGTAGTGTCTGACACGTTGCCTGGCCTAGGGGTTGGTGAAAGAGATCGTCAATCGGATCCTGATGACAGTGCTACTCTGACTGAGCACATGAGGAGAAAGGCCTTGAGGATCGCAAACGTCAACTTGATGAGCAAGCTGCTGCTGCTCTTGCTTCCAAGAAGGCAAAGCTTCAAAAGGAGGCCCCCCCCAGCACCCTCGGAGTCTGATATTGATATGGGTGTGTTTAGTGGGGGTCGTGGAAATCTTTTGGAAGAAATATTTGCTGCATCTGCTCCTCCTATTGGTATTTGATTTTTGTTGTATGTTTTTCGTGTCTTTTACCAAGTTGCTTATTGATTGCTGTTTTGTGAAAGTGGCCAAGTTTAGCATGAAACCTCGTATGGCGGATATTTCTCAAATTACTCCACCTGCTTCTCCTCCGTCGAGGACAGTTGGTTTGACCCCTACTCGTGATGATGTTGATGTGGACACGAGGGGTGGTGAGGGGTTTACTGAAGGTGTGGTTGAAGGAGGTGTTGCTGCTGGAGGTGATGGCGGAGGTGATAAGGGCAAAGGTATTGAAGTGGAGATGGAGTCTAGTGAGACTACTCCACAACGAACCATTTATACTAAGCGTCCTCCTGGTGGAGGTGGGGCTACTTCTGGCGCGGTGCGCAGTCCGCAGTTTGAACATGGCACTGCTGATTCCTGGGGTAACCCGACTTGTGATGACTTGCCTCACGCCCCGCGCTGGAACCTTACTCAGGGTTCCAGGATGGATGATGTTAATAATTGCCATGAGTTTTTTGCTATGTCTCTTCCTCCTGCCGAGAGGATGTTTCAGAAGAACCGCAGTCGATTTGCTTTGTTGGATGACCATGTTCGTGCCGGGGTTAATTTCTTTGCTACTTCTCAAGAAATTCTTCGTGAGTGGCGGTCAATGGGGGAAGAGACTCTTGAGTTTGAGGAGTCGAAGAAGTTGTTTGCTGAAGAGAAGGAAAGTTTAATGCCGAGAAGAAGGGTTTGCAATGGAGGGTATCGGATGCTGAACAAAAGCTTGAAGAGCAAAAACAACTGAATGTTCAAAAGCAGAAAGACTGGGAAGCTGCGTGTGAGCGCACAAATGCTGAGATGCAGTCTCAGCGTGATGCAATTGTTCGCTTGTCTGGTGAGAAGACGAAGCTTTCTGAGGAAGCAAATCAGGCGCGCCTTGCTGCTGAGAAAAAAGATAAAGAATATGTTAATCGTATTGACAAGCTGGAGATTCTCGTCCAGCAGAAGGTGGCTGAGTGTGAGGCTGCACAGCGCCTTCTTGTTGAGAAGACTGCTGAAATCCAGGCGGCATAACTCCTTGCTGAGGAAACATCTGCTGACACCAGATGGTTGCTTTCTCGTGGTGTACCCTTGGTAATTTCTTTTGCTCTTTTCGTGTTCTTGTATTTTTGTGATTTTTATTTGATTGCCTCGTTTTGTGCAGCTTGCTGACCTTATTCTGAATTCCCCTGAACTTGCTTCGTATATGTTTGAATTGGGCCAAGCGGGTTATAATAGTGGTCGTAAGTTTGGGTACGCTGAAGGCAAGGCTGCAATTGCTAACAAAGAAAAAGATTATCATTTTGAGTTGTATAAGGAAGATTGCGATGGTGCCTATGCTGCTAAGCGCAAGGCGTTTTCAACTCTTGACTTTGCTGTTGTCCGGGCGGCGCAGAAGTTATCTCGCAAAGCGGATGGAGTTGCTTTGTTAAAGAAAGCTTTGGGAGAAGATGGTGATGCGGCGGGAGGTGCTGGCACCAGCCAGACTTGATCGATGAATTCCGGCCTGTGTGTCGTGTGTGGCCGTGAATGGGCCTGTAATGTTGGTTGTTTAAGACAATTTTAATTTTGTTTGTCTGTGCACTTGATCTTCTGGTGAATATTTTTATCGCTTGTTTATGTTTATGCGAATTTTGTTATCGTCATAATATGTGCATGTTTGATTACTTTGATCAGGTGTCACGAATGAATGATGGCGCTGACAGGTGATGTTGAGTCACTACAACGTTTTGTGCTGTCGTATGAATGTGTGCGCTTATAGGTAACATACGAAGTGATCGAGTTGCAGGTTATTGTGTGAGCTCAGCTGTGTTCAGCCTTGGGAGCGTTACAATGTTTAGTTACCTTGCTATCGATATTTTCGTGTTTATGTGGGCACGAAGTTGTATTTTGGCGTTTTGTAGGCTTTGGTTGTGTTTCTGACCCGGCTGTTCACTTGGTTGTGACGAGCCTTGGAGGTCTACAACGTTTCCTATGGTCGAGCCATTGATGTTTTCGTGTACGCCCAAAGTAATAAATGCAGTTGTGACAAGAAATTTGCATGGAATAAAAGTAGCCAAACACTTCTTGTATTAAAGTAAATGTTTTGGCTTTGCGCCCTTTGTGATTACATGGTTGTTTTACATGTAGCATTTTCGGAGTTACTGGGCATTCCAGGTTCGTGGAACCTCTTTGTCATTGATGGTGCGTAGTTTGTAGGCTCCTTTGCCGAGTACTGCATCGACTATGTATGGGCCTTCCCATTTGGGAGCCAGTTTTTCAGGTTTTTCTGCATTGTATGCTTCGTTATCTCTTAGGACGTAATCTCCCGGATTTAAGGTGCAGACTCGGACTCTGGAGTTGTAATACTTTTCCAGCTTCGACTTGTATTTGGCTTCATTGATTGCTGCCATCTCCCTCCGTTCTTCTAGGAGGTCTAGGTCGATCCTCCTTTCTTCATCGTTGTTGATTAGATTCATGGAGAGCATTCTTGGAGATGGTAGCTCGATTTCTGCTGGGATCACAGCTTCGGACCCATAGACCAGGCTGAAAGGTGTTTCACCATTGCTTGTCTTTGGCATTGTTCTATGGGCCCATAGTATGCTGGGTAGTTCGTCGACCCACCCTCGTCGTTTTTCACCGAGCCTTGCCTTTATGCCATCGACAATGCTTTTGTTGACTGCCTCGACTTGACCGTTCCCTTGCGGATGCGCAACCGAAGAGAAGGTGTGTTCGATGTTCAATTCTTTGAACCATCGTTCGAGATCATCTGCTGCAAAGTTTGTTCCGTTGTCGGTGATGATTCTGAGGGTAAGGCCGAACCGACATATGATTTGTTCCCATATGAACCGTTTGACGACTGCCGATGTGGTTGATGCAAGCGCCTTTGCTTCTACCCACTTGGTGAAGTAGTCAACCGCAACTATTATGAACCTGACTGCCCCTGGTGCTTCTGGGAAAGGGCCTAGCATGTCTATGCCCCATTGTTGAAAAGGCCATGCGGTTGTTACGAGCACTAGTTCATTCTTGGGGCGCATGGTCTTTGGCGCATGCCTCTGACAGCCACTACACTTTCTCAGTTCTTTCACAGCATCAAGGTGCATCCCGGGCCAGTAGTATCCGACATTCATCACTTTTGCCACTACCATTCGAGGCCCGGCATGGATACCACAAATTCCTTCATGCACTTCCCGGATCAGGTAATTTGCGTCGTCGGCGTCAACACATCGTAGTAGTGGGCCAAGATACGACTTTCGGTACAGTATCCCATCTGCCATCTGATAGTGTTCTGATTTGTATTGAATCTTTCGCGCCTCGGCTTTGTTTTCTGGAAGTATCCCAGACTGCAAGTACATGATTATCGGCGTCATCCAGGACGTTGTTCCTGTCTGGATTACGCTTACTTCTCTGAGTGGAACGGATGGGTTGCTCAAGACCTCTATGCGCACATCCTTTGCTAGGTGCTGGAAACTTGTTGATACAAGCTTGCTTAAAGCGTCCGCCGGCTTGTTTTCGCTTCGATTTATGTGGTGCACCTTGTAGGAATAGAAGGTTTGTAGCAACGTTTTCGCTTGGTTGAGGTAGAGTGCCATTATATCGCCATTGGCTTCATATTGGCCGTTGATTTGGCCTGCTACTAACATGGAGTCCACATGTGCCTCGATGTGTCGGACCCCCATTTTGATCGCCAATCGCAGGCCAGCCAAGAAGGCTTCGTACTCTGCTTCGTTGTTTGTGCTCTTGAAATCCAGGCGTATGGCGTATGTGAACTCATGTTTGTCTGGGCTCACCAGCCTTAGCCCTGCGCCTGCTCCATCCTCGTTAGATGCACCATATGTGTACAACAGCCATGGCTCTTCTGTTTGCTTTTTCTCAGCTTTCTCCATCACTTTACATTCTCTGTCTTTGTCATCTGGGACTTCCGTCATGAAGTCTGCCAAAACTTGGCCTTTGATTGATGGTCTTGGTCTGAAAACCACATTATGGCCCCCCAGTTCTATTGCCCATTTAGCTAACCTTCCTGATACCTCTGGCCTTGCAAGGATATTTCCAATGTTGTAGTTTGTTAGCACGTGGATGACGTGGTTGGCAAAATACCTGCGCAGCCGTCTTGAAGCGTGAATCAGTGCAAGGACTAGCTTCTCCATGATTGCATATCGAGTCTCTGGATCGGTCAAGGTTCGCGACACATAGTACACTGGTGTTTGAACACCTTGACGATCGACAAGTAGTACAGCCCCGACTGCCATGTCGGTAGCTGACAGGTAAAGTACCAAAGGTTCTCCCTTGTTTGGTGCGGTTAATGTTGGCAGTTTTATGAGGCAATCTTTCATCTCGCGGAACGCACTTTTTGCTTACGGAGTCCATTGGAACTGGCTTTTCTTCATGCAGTTGCGTAAGGTCTTTATGAATGGAAAGGATTTTGCAGCGTGGTTAGCTAGGAAGCGATTGAGTGCGGCTAATCGTCCTGCTAGTTTTTGCATGTCTTTGATGTTTGATGGTGAAAGCATCCTTTCTATGGCTTGGACCTTTTCCGGATTTACCTTAAAACCATCCTTTGTGACGATGAAACCCAAGAACTTCCCTTCTTCCATTCCGAATGAGCACTTTGTTGGGTTCAAGTTGATACTTACGTTGCGTAGCGTATTGAAGGTCTTCTGTATGTTCGCCAGCATCGTGCTTTCCTCTTTGCTCATGATTACCAGATCATCCATGTACACTTCTATGTACTTACCAATGGCGTCACTGAATGTTTCGTTCATCAACCTTTGGTATGTCGCGCCTGCATTTTTCAAGCCGAAAGGCATCTTAGTGTAGCAATACAGGCCTGTTGGTGTGCGAAACGCGGTTTTATCTTCGTCTTGAACGGCCATTTGAACTTGATGGTACCCTTTGTAGCAATCCAGAAAACATTTCCACCGGAATGTTGCCAAAGAATCGATTTTCTCGTCTATGTCTGGTAAAGCGTAGCAGTCACGGGGACATGCCTTGTTCAGATCCTTATAGTCGACACACATTCTCCAGCTGCCATTTGGTTTCTTTACCATTACTGGGCTTGCTACCCATGTTTGGTACCTGACTTCTCTGATGATTCCTGCGTTTAGCAACTCTAGCACTTGTTCTTTCATGGCATCGTGTTTGATGTCGCCTAGGTGGCGTTTGCCGTCCACCACTGGCTTTGCCTCTTCTGAGACATTTAGACGGTGTTCTGCTATGTGCCGTGGAACACCGACCATATCAGCCGGTGTCCAGGCGAACACGTCCATCTTTTCGTGCAGTAATTTCTTGAGCGCCGCGCGCGTCAAGTCAGACATGGCGGGCCCCAGGGTGACTGTTTGTTCTGGGTATGTGTTGTTCAATACCCATTTTTCTGCCTCTATGCGCGGTGCCGGTTTGCTTGCTTTTGTTGGCCTGATTTCGTCTGTTGCTAGCACTTCCTTGCTTGCGTATATCAACGCGATGCCTGTTTCGGTTGGAAATCCTACGGCGGAGTGTGGTGCAGTACAGATCATACTGAAATCTCCCTGTGATTCTCTTCCTAGGAGGATGTCATGTCTTGAGTGAGCCGGAAGTACCATGAATGTGACTTCTTCAGTCCTTGAATTCCTCCCGTCCGAAAGCAACATCGGGAATGATATTTGCCCTAGGGGAAAGACGGCTTCGTTGCAAAAACAAGTTAGTGGATAATCGACTGGCTCTAAGCGCGCCTTGTCCTCTTGATCAAATTGGTTGAAGCATTGTTCATATATGATATCCGCGGTGCTCCCCGGATCAATGAAGATGTAATTTGTTTGGTAGTGGCCAATCACCCCTGCAATGACTATCGGTCGCTTTTCTCTCGGACCTCCTCTAACAACTGGAAAAATAACTTGCTTTTCGCGCCATGAATCATCCTGCGCGCGCTTGTTGTAGTTTTTCCTTGGTCTTCGTGGACCTCCTGCACCATGTGGGTTTCTAGCTTTCTAAGCTTTTTGTTATCTGGCCCCTCATCTCTTCTTTGTATTTATCGGTAATCGCGCTTTCCGCCTTTGACCAAATGAGTGAGCTTTCCATCTCTCAGGGCTCTCTCGATTTCTTGCTTTAGACTGAAACAGTCGTCGGTTAAGTGGCCCGTATCTTTGTGGAATTCACAGAAGAGATTTGGGTCTTGGCCTCTCTTGTTGCGCATCTGCAAGGGTGGTTTGAACTGATGGTTCTCTGTGGCCAAGACTTCAGGAGGTGTTTTGGTCAGTGGAGTCCACTGTTTTTCTCTGTTTTCTCGCTTTACTTCTTTTCGATGGGCTATTTGATTGATTGTATGGCGTGCGTCTTCCCGTGGAGGGCTTCTTTCTCTGTGCCCAGAAGCCTTCCAGGGTTGATTTCTGCCCCTTCTGTTGTGTCGATCATTATGGTTGTGCACGCGCTGACGGTGATCGTCACCGGTCAACTGCCTGTCTGTCTGCGCGATTGTTTTGGCTGCTTCTACGAAGGTTTCCCAATCTTTGGGTCCTCCGTCTCGCCCTTTGATTCTTTTAACCAAATCATCGCACTTGACCGCTCTCATGAAGTGCGCGCGCATCATCTTTTCTGGTATGTCGCTGATCTCCAAACATTCTTTGTTGTATCGTGTGATGAAATCCTCTACGTTCTCGTAGTATTTTCTCCATATGTTTAAACAGTCACCAGGGTCTCTGGCTTGTCTTTGCTGCTGAGAGAAGTGTGCTAGGAACTTCTCTCGAAAATCGACCCATGATTTGATTTTGCCTGCTGGTAAGTTGTCGAACCAAATGCGCGCCGCACCGACGAACGTCTGAGCAAACAGGTGGCACCATGTTGGTAAGTTCCATCCGCATGTTGCCCCTGCGCCCTTAAACACCTGGAGGTGATCGTCTGGGTCTGTCAACCCGTTGTACTTACCCACGTTGTGTGGTAATTTCGTTTTGTCGATGGCCGTGCAGGCGATTTCTGGGATGAATTTTGAATTTTCGGCCATGTCCGCAGGACGATAGCTCAATGTGTAATCATGCACTGCTTTTGGGTTGTACCCCGTGCGCTTGGTTGGCTTGTATGCTTCGTGTTCCGGGTGAAGTCTGCTGAACACTATGGATTCCTCCTTGTACGTTGGGTCGTTTTCTTCTTCGTCCCATTCTGTATTCATGTTGCGCGCGCCCAAACGGGTTTGGATCAGCCTTCGTTGTAGGTTGGAGTTTTGCACGAAGTTGCTCTCTGTTTCAGCATAAGTGTCGCGCGTGTCATGCACGCTGGGTCTTCTTATATTTTGCGCTGGTCCTCTTTCTGGACGTAAGTTCCACGCATTTGTCTGCTGAACCGTGTGTGTACTTAGAGACCTTGGTTGTGGAGTTACGAATGCTGATTGGTTAGCTTGCGCTTGTGTTGGACCGTTGTTTGACCCTAAAACGTCAGTCAGAGTAGCTCATCTTTAAGTACGAAGGCGGAATCAACGTAAATGAAGTTACAACAGCTTGTCCTTTCAATTCCACTGATTTTATTAGCTTTCTGAATGAATTTTGACAGAGTTTCGGCTCCTAAGCACACACACATCCCTATGAACCGCTCAGACGACAATCCTATATATAGACTTCCTGGTTCGCTCATATGACATGCCATATGAGCGGACCTGATCACTTGCACTATAAGCGATCCCAACTAAGACATAAAAGCGGTCCAGACTGATACAATGACAAATAAGCGGTCCAGATTGAAACACTGACAAATAAGCGAACCGACTTCTATTTTACATAATATTTACATTTTGACCCCCTGTTGACCAATCTTGACCTAGACTTCTTGTAGACGTAGTCAACAGACATTCCGTGCATCAACAGCTTGGAGCAGGGCTTGTTGTGCACTGAGCTGCGTATAAACGAGGTTTATGGACGCCATCTGTTCGGCATACCAGGAAGCCAGAGTTTTTCCCTCGGGTAGCCCTAAAAGTGCAAAATAGTTGAGTTGTGCCTGTTCCGATGGAGCAGAGGGGCCTGCTCCATGGCTTAGAGTCTGCATCGGCGGAGGTGTTTGGTGTAGTACCCCCGTTGGGGTTTGGAAAGCAGCTCCGTTTGTTGTTTGAGTGATGATTCTTGCTGGTGTTTGGAAAGTGGGTCCAGTTGTGGTTTGGCTGCCAGCCCTGGATGCACTTCCAAAGATGGGTGGAAAATCGTTGTTCAGCTGACCCTCTTGGATGGTTTCGTTCCTTTGACCCCTTTGGACGTGTGCCGTGTCCGAAACGAGTTCAAAGGAAGAGACTTCTCCGTCGACTGGGTGTGAATGATTTTGTTCTGCCATTTTCACGAGTGTTTTTTAGAAAAGAAAAGAGGTGAGAATGGTTTTGCAAAAAAGCGGATGGCACCAATGTTGAAACACTGGTTAACACAAGGATAATCAGTGGGGTTGTTTCGTCTAATGGGTTCAACCTCTTCTTCTACTCGTATTGATGGCTCGAGATCTGCAAAACAGTGAACACCGTTAGTCTCGTTAAGAGGGGAGAAGGGGGTTTTCCCTCTTAACCAGGCTCCGGCGTGAGAATAAGTACTGTTCTGAGAGGAAATAAATAGTGTGTGTATAAGGTGAGTAAAGAGAGTAAAAGATCCTGAACCTGAATGATGAAGGGTCCTATTTATAGCCGGAGGGTGAAGAAGGAAGGAGCAGCTGTGCCAGCTGTAGGCGCGTGCCAGCTGTCCGACCAAGAGGAATATCCTCTTGGTCTGTTCTATCATGGCAAGTGTAGTGGTACACGTGGCGTTCTTTCATTCGCCTACGTTGGCTACCTCGTACTGGTACTGTCAGCTCTGCTCCCTGATTTGTCGCAGGCCTATGTGGCATTCTGCGAGTGGTGACACGTGTTGTCCTTTATGTCGGATAGAGCATCTTTGGTGCCAGCTGCGAATCATCCAGAAGTTTCTAGAATCTTTGCTGACATGGATGCCTTGTGTGCACAAAAGTGGTGTGGTCCCTGCCATGTAGGCAGGGAATTGGAACCATACCTCTTCAATGAGTATATATAGCATCAATAGAAGGTTTTTTTTATATATATATATATATATTTAAATTCTCCTCCCCCCAAACGGTCATAATCTTCAAAAATCAACGCGTGGTAGCTAACACGCATGTTGAAGTCCACGCATGATGAATGTTGGCGGCGGCGGTGTATCACGTCCATTAACGCGTGACGAAGGCTTTATAACGTGGCGCCCTGAATGCCCTTATAGAACCATAACTACAATTATACTTTATTATAACTTTGATACATAAAACCGTTTTCTAACCATACATCTTTTTCTTTCCTAAGTACTATATTTGATTATTTTTCATCCATTATATAAAAGTACTTATCAATTCTTTCATTTTTCTACTTAAATTTTGTTTCATTCCACTTTTAGCAGACACGAATATTTTATTTTATCAAAAGTTTGAGCATCTAAAAAAGTCTAGAAAAGACTTACGTGGTATGGGAATATATTGAAAAGAATAATTTATTGTGTAGAATGTTTCTAGTGCTTTCTACTTTTTGCATTACGATGAACCTAATTTATGAAAATGTGAAATTATGTCGATTATCGCACTTGGTTTTGTTTAGAAAAGTTGAAAAACATCGTACGTGTGATCTTTGGGATGGCCGACAGAGATTCTGGTTCATCTTTGACGAACCCTTTTGGCTACACGACACGTGTTTTAAGACTTTATGCGAATCACATGCGGTCTTTTCTGGTGCCCACATCTCCACGTCTACGATAAAATGTTGGCACATCCGAAGAGTGAAGAAACTTAAGATTTCTGATCGGAGGTCGAAAACTTATATACCAAAAATTTCTATAAAACTGGTGAGTTAAAAATGTATATACCTAAAAATTTCTATACAAAAATTACATACACTCCACTACTGAGCGAGAAGTTCGAGAGATCGGCCGCCCCCACAAAGCTACGCCCTTGCATGCGAAGTCAATAAAGTAACACATAGAAAAACGTTGCCCGTTTAACATAAACTAATTTTAAGTAAAAAAAGTCACAAACATTTTCACGTAGTATGACTAAATGTAACAAAAGAAAAAAAGAATAGATTATGTAGTTATAAAACCATATATAAGTTAGAGTTAATTACCATTTTCGTCCCTGTGGTTTGTCAAAAATCACTATTTCAGTTCATTAGTTTAAAAATTGTGATTTCAGTCCATGTGGTTTCACTTTCGTAACTATTTTAGTCCACCTCCGTTAACCCCATCCATTAATTTTGTTAAGTACACGTGAATTGACCATAATGCCCTTATTAATAAAAAAACAAAAAGATATCTAAATGAGTTAATTACTGTTGTCGTCCCTATGGTTTAGATATCTTTTTGCTTTTTATTAATAAGGGCATTATGGTCAATTCACGTGTACTCCTTAACAGAATAAATGGATGGGGTTAACGGAGGTGGACTGAAATGGTTACGAAAGTGAAACCACAGGGACTGAAATCGCAATTTTTAAACTAGTGGACTGAAATAGTGATTTTTGACAAACCACAGGGACGAAAATAGTAATTAACTCTATAAGTTATTAGAACAACAATGATACATTGAAAAACTAGCAAAACGCTAAACAAAGTACTTGTTACAAATAGAGGTTGCAGAACAACACTATTTAGTTTAGGAATACTTACATAACTTTTTGTAATGGTTTACGTAAAATAAGTTTTAGTAAATTAGGGTCTTTAAAACATGATAGTGATTTTTTAGAGTAAACTGCCATTTTAATCTCTGTGGTTTGGTTACTTTTGCCATTTTCGTCCAAAACTCAATTTTTTTGCATCTGGGTCCCTGTGGTTTCAGTTTTATTGCCATTTTGATCCAAAAATGAAATCAGGTCATATGTGTTTTATAAAATCCTGCTATTTTGTCATTTTCCGCATGTGCAAAATGATCATTTCTTTTTTATTAATAAATACCATATTTTATAAGGCAAATATGACCTGATTTGCCCCTGAAGAAAATGACAAAATTACAGGATTTTATAAGACAAATATGACCTGGTTTCATTTTTGGACCAAAATGACAATAAAACTGAAACCACAGGGACCCAGATGCAAAAAGTTTGAGTTTTGGACTAAAGTGACAAAAGTGACCAAACCACAGGGACCAAAATGGCAGTTTACTCGATTTTTTAAAAAGCGATATTTGTATTTCTCTCCCTTTAATTGCCTCTTCTCCTTGTCAATAAGGCCACTCGGGGCGGTCACAATCTTACCCGTGATGAATATATATAACGAGTGATAGAAAACAAAACACCACCGCCACCTCCGTCTATCACGCGTCGAATTTAAAACGCGTTGAATATATTACGCGTAAATAGTGAAGATATATGCGTAAATAATCCCATATGATATGTCTATCATGGATGGATCTTAAAAATCTTGTCATTTTTTTTAAAAGAAAAGAGAAAAATGCCCGGATAGTTCCTGTGGTTTCGCCTTTTCTCACCTATAGTCCCCAACTTTCTAAAATTACCTGAATAGTCCCCAACTTTTCATTTTTTGTTCCCGGATAGTCCCTACGTCTAACTTCAGTTTGTTTTCTCTGTTAAGAGGGTGTCAAATGACAAAAATACCCTTTCCTTAAAAGGCCAAACCATAGGGACTATACGGGCATCTTCTTCATTTTTATTTATAAAACCCCACCACCACACTTCATCTTCAACCTCCACCCACCATCACCCTCCTCCACCCTCCACCATCAATCCCCACCACCACCACTGTAACCTTCAACCCACCACCTCCACTCTAATTTCTTTATTCATCCTCAAATTTATTAAATAAAAAATTAATGTGCAAAATAGATGATTTTGACCACACCAGAAGTGAAAAGAACATTCCTTTAGGTGGCATTTTTTTTTCAATCGAAAGTAGTTGAATCCTAGCATACGATTCGGCACCGTTATCTCATTTCCGGTAACCACAACGACCCACCAAGCATCACCGACAACCACGATCGTTGCACGTCACCCCTCTTCTGATCAGTTTTACAGCGCATTACAGACAACATCATCACATGTAATACTTCAACAGAATCAATTTGCAAGATGTAACAGAGCAAGGCAACGAGTTGAGACTTGAGAGCGTCTAGAGGTGTTTGGGACTCCATATCGAATAGAGGACAGAAGTCGATCGAGAGTTGTTTGTGACTCCGGAGTAAGCAGAGTTGGATTAAGATATATATGGGAGTTAATTGTCTGGTTAGGATTTCGATTGAAATTGGTTGAAATTTGGGAGAATTTGAGGGAGAAACTACGGTAGCTTCTGAACCATTGTTTTCATCGTTTTTGTTTTGTCTTTTAATTTGGGTTTGATATTATATTTCATGTTTAATTTCAAGAATAATCTGGTGTTGGTGTTGGTGGTGGTGGCGGCTTGGGGTGGGGGTGGTGGTGGTTGGTGGGTGGTGTGATGGTGATGTGGTAGAAGATGAAGTGGGGTGGGCCGATGATGAGTGGAGGTTGAAGATGAAGTGTGGCGGTGGGGTTTTATAAATAAAAATGAAGAAGATGCCCGGATAGTCCCTATGGTTTGGTCTTTTCAGGAAAGGGTATTTTTGTCATTTCACACCTTCTTAACAGAGAAAACAAACTGAAGTTAGACGCAGGGACTATCCGGGAACAAAAAATAAAAAGTTGGGGACTATTCAGGTAATTTTAGAAAGTTGGGGACTATAGGTGAAAAAAGGCGAAACCACAGAGACTATCCGGACATTTTTCTCAAAAGAAAACAACCTCCTACCTTTTCTATATCTTCGTTGAAACACCCCACCACCTCCTCTCTTGAAACTCAAGAAGAAGATATTGATATTATTCTTGTTTTTTTTTTAATTATTATAACAAATCAACCCCAAAAACAAACCGTTGCATCGTCACAAATCAACCCCCTTTCAAATCTTGCTTCCTTCTTCTTAAACAAATATGAAAGGGAAAAAAAAATGTTCTTAGGGTTGATCAGTCTGATTAGAACTTACACATTATACCAATATGATTTGTTTGGTAAATAAAAATCTTTCCCTTTTTCGTCCCCTTTCTCATTTTAATTCCATCGTCATCCCTTGTTCTCCCATTGGCTACGCCACACCAAAGTTTTTTTTTCATGTAGGACAATCGGGGGCACTTAACCAAACTTTTATGGGACTATGAATAAGATGGAGATATTTAGATCTTTCTATTTTTCTTTGTTGTTTTGGCACAAGCGTTTATTGATAAACTGAAAAAAAAATTAACAAAAAGTCTAAAGTCAGTTAGTGCTAAAGAACAAAAAGTATTACAATCAAACAAGCAGTTGTACCAAATATGTAAATTCCTAAAATAAGGGATGAAAATTGTAATCTATACTAGGGTTGTTCATGAGCTGAGCTGAACCGAGTGGACCTTTGCTCGTGCTTGACTCGTTTACAAACCGAACCGAGTGAAGCGGCTCATTTAAAACCTAGCCTTAAATCAAGCGAGCGTTTTTCGAGCAGTAAATATTCCGAGCGAGCGTCGAGCGAAGTTCGAGCTATTTGGACAACCGTGTCGCCCGATTTAAATTTGCTGAGAGATAGTGACAATGTTTGGTCTCAAGCTTTTATGTCTTTAAAAACATGCACATTTCATGGTATAATATTTTTCTTATGAATAACAATGTTGTGGCCGATAAGGCGATGAACATATTGCACGAACGATTACATTGAGAGTAGGAGACTATCGACTTAGGGTAACGACATGAAACATTGAGGCGATGAGCAGCCTGTCGTTTATCAGTTTAGGGTTTAACTTTTAGATTTGATATTATTTTTTTTATTGGCGTGGTTGGGCTACTACGTATAGATATAGTTGTAAATTTTTATATAGTGATATATATAAAACTATAAATTTAATTTATATTTAAGTATATATACGTATGTGTAATGTGTGTGTATATATATAGGTGCGTGTGTGTATATATATGTATAATTTATATTTGTGTATATACGTGTTTATATATGTATGTGTATATGTATATGTAGGGTGGAGTTATTGTAAAAAAGACCAAAAGTGTGAGAAAGGTAAGAAAGAATCTCAACCATTAGATCTAAATTAATTGAAAAGGGTATGATTGTAAATGCATTAACAAATTCAAATATGGTAATCCTTGATTTAAGGATTTGGAGAGAGAAAATCCTTGATTTAAGGAATTATAACCGTCCATAACATCATTCATTTTAAGTTTTTTTTCATCATTCACAGAATCAGAGCATGTTCATGACATGGTGTTTTAAAAAAATTCATAGTTCAATTCATGGTGTTTTTACAAAATAATATAACACCATTCAGTAAACAAAAAACACCATTCAGAAATAAAATAACACCATTCAGAAACAAAAAACACCATCTAGTAAACAAAAAATAACATCATTCAGTAAACAAAAATAACACCATTCAGTAAATAATATAACACCATTCAGTACAAGAATATAACACCATTCAGTAAATAAATATAACACCATTCAGAATAAGAAAAATACACCATTGAGAAACAAAATAACACCATTCAGAAAAGAATAACACCATTCAGTAAAAAATAACACCATTCAGTAAAAAATAACACCATTCAGTAAAAAATAACACAATTCATAAAAGATAACACCATTCAGTAAAAAATAACACCATTCAATAATCCTTACATCTCTGTATCATCTTCTTCTCCGCTGCTGGCACCACCACTGCCGGTCCGCCACCGCCGTCGTCGAACACAACCACCCGACAGTAAAATCTCATGGTTCCCAACCGCCGCTGTCGTCTACCCCAACCACCCGCCGTCGTCGAACCCAACCACTGCCGGTCCGCTTCCGATTGATGTTTGATCTTCATATTGATGTTTGATCTTCAGATTCGTGATGTTTGCAGGGATTATGTTCTGAATATGGAAGAAGAAAGAGAGAGAAAGAGAGAAATTAGGAACGTATGATAGAGAGAGAACGAAATTGCAGGGATTTTGGATTGAATTGATTGACAAAATGAAGATAAAAAGACACAATTGCCCCTAGATATTTCAATTCAATCCAAATTAATATAAATATTTTACATTTTGGTCCCTATTGATCTCAACCATTAGATCAAAAGATCTAATGGTTGAGATTCTTTCTTATCTTTCTCACACTTTAGGCCTTTTTTACAGGATCCTCTACCTGTATATGTATATATAAACTAATTAAAAATAATGATTTGAGCCGAACCGAGCCGAGCGGACCTTTGCTCATGCTTGGCTCGTTTACAAACCGAACTGAGCGGAGCGGCTCGTTTACAATCGAACGTCAAATCAAACGAGCATTTTTCAAGCAATTTTCGAGCGAGCGTTGAGCGAGCGACGAACGGTGATGATTTGAACGGCACTAATCTATACATACCAAATGAACAATCCATGTAAGTAAATCTTTAAAATACCTACTCAGTTGTCTTTTTTCTTTTACAATGTGTTTTTTTTTTTTCTCTTGCAATGTGTATCTTATTTAAATATTTAAAGTATCTAAAAAATAATAAAAATTTTAGTTAGAAAGTCTATTTTAGGAAAGCACTATGTTATTGTTATTATTGATATGGGAGCCCACATGTTATGTTACACTCGTTTAAAACTACTTTAATTATTTTTTTTTTGGTTTTTCAAGTTCCTATGTTATGTTACACTCGTTTAAAACTACTTTAATTATTTTTTTTTATGGTTTTTCAAGTTCCTAGTTTTTACAACTATTTCATGACTAGAAAAATATCTAAAAATAAATTATTGCAACATCATGTGGCTGCATTTTCAAAAGAAGAAGACAAACAATTCATGACTAGAAAAATATCTAAAAGAGTAAACCGTAATTTTACCCCTGGGGTTTAGGCCAATTGATACACTGACTCCCCTTATGAAATAATTGCAATTTTACCTTCAACATTTGGTGTTATGTCGCAAGTTTACCTGGTGAGACTTGCGATCAAGATCTGGGCAAAGAAGTACTAGATGTTCATGTAAATCCAGTGAAGTGCACCACCACTACCACCGCCATTCACCACCACAACCATCTCCATCTCCACCGTTTCACCCTAGCCACCATTATCGAAAACCACCATTGCCGCCACACGCTACACCAGCCACAACCACCGCCACTACCACCACACCCTATACCAGCCACCACCACCGAGCTCCATCACCCATTTTGGGGTGATAACCCACCTGCACCTTCAGCCATCAAAAACACACACACACACACACCCCTCCGATCTGCACCTTCACATTCCAGATCTACACACATCTTTGATATAATCGATTGGAGTGATGATGATATGGGATTGAAGGTGGTTTGATTTAATCGATTAGAGTAAACGAAACCCTAACTTTCGAATTGGGTATTCAGGCACAATAATGTTTCTTTCTTCTTTTCTTCTGAATTGGGTATAAGTCACGGTAATGTTTCTTTCTTTCTGCAAAATTTGAAGTGGGAAAGATAGAATCTTGAATCTTTATTATGTTTTTAAAGATTCTTGAAATGGGTATGCTACCCCACTTATCTTTTTGGTTCTTTTCTGTAATGGTTGTTTGAAGTGGGTATTTCAACACTTTTTGATAATGTTTGAATATGTGATGATGGTTGGTAGGGGAGATGGTGGTGGTGACAGGTGGTGGCAGTGGTGGTTAATAGTGGTGGTGGAGGGCTTATGAGAGAGGGGGTAATATTGCAGAGTAGAACAAACCATAGGGGTAATATGAAAGGGTAACATAGTCATTTCACAGTCCATTTAACAGATCTGTTAACTTATTTGACGGCAGAGGGTAAACTTGCGACATAACACCAAACATTGGAGGGTAAAATTGTAATTATTTCATTAGGGGGTCAGAGTACCAATTGGACTAAATCTCAGGGAATAAAATTACAGTTTACTCTATCTAGAAATAAATTTTTGCAACATCATGTGGCTGCATTTTCAAAATAAGAAGACAAAAACAAATATTTTGCCTCCTTAATTCGAAGACATCTTTAAAAGAACATTTCAATTAAATTTCTGAATAAATCATCAATAGACTACTATCCCACTATCCCAGCATCCCTTTAGGCTTATCTTAAACATGTTGCGGTTCGGTTGCTTGCGTCAAAATTTTTGAACCGAACCTCTAACAATGGTTTTGAAAAAAAGTCAAACAAAATTGAGTTGGTTGGTTGGGTTGGTCAAACCTGACTTTTTTGAGGGTTTGATGGTTTAGCAACTTTAGAGCAATCTCATTAGAGCCTCTATACATGGACATTCTATATAATATAGAGAGGAAAGTAGAGAAACAACAAAATAACCACTACATTTGAATCTCTAAAATATAGAAAATTATAGAGACCAAAGGTACACCTCTATATTTAGAGGGTTGTATTCAACTCTCTATACTAATAATGTAAGTGTATAGGCTAGAAAAAAATAATAATAAAATAAGTATTGTGTGCAAGATAGAGGTAGAGATGGAGATGGGGGCTCCAATGTGAATGCTCTTAAAATTCAAGTACCAATAGAGATTGTTGTGTGTGTGTATATATCCCAATAATGAAAAAAAAAGTGTTTAAGTAATAAATGTTAAACGGTCGGTTCAAAGTTTAAAACCATAAATCGTTAATTCATTAAAAGTGAGCCCTATATAAATTAAACTAGTCAAATCGGTTAAGGTTTAAGCGCTTCGTTTGTTTATGAACACCCCTACTTGTAACCCTTGAGTAGAAAGGTTGTAGAGGATGATGTGTCCATATGTGTTTCTGTTGTTTAATGGTACATAAGTCGTTTTATTTATACCCGCTTATTTGCAACAACATTCAAAAGTTATACAAATAATAGGGATTGAAATGAGTGTCATACTTCAATTTGTTAATTTTTTTGGTTTGTTTATGGTACATGAGTCATTTATTTATATAAACGATTATTTGCAACTAGAGTAGTCCCTAAGTTTTGGTCACTTTTACCACTTTAGTCCAAAACTCAAACTTTTTGAATTTGGGTCCCTGTGGTTTCAATTTTGTTGTCATTTTCATTCAAAATCAAAATCTGGTCAGATTTTCCAGTTAACATCCAGTTTTTCTGTCTTTTCCTCCCTTTTAATAAATGGCAAAATGGTCTTTTAACATTTTATTATAACAAATTAAAAAAATCTGATCATTTTGTCCTTCATTAAAAAGAAGGAAAAAAATAAAAAAAACTGGACATTAACTGAAAAATCTGACTAGATTTACTTTTATATGAAAATAGCAACAAAATTAAAACCACATGAACCCAGATTCAAAAGGTTTGAGGTTTAAACTAATGTGGTAAAAGTGACCAAATCTCATGGACTATTCTGGCAGTTTACTCTTGCAAGTAACACACGTAAGCTAGCTATATAAATAAAAGGAATTGAAGATGAGTGTCATATTTCAGATTTTTAAATGTTTTATTCGTCTATAATTTATTTATAGATTTTAGATTTATGGATGTTCTATGCATTTGGTTGACATTCAAATTTGCAATGTTGGATGCTTCGCTAGAGTGATTTGACGTGTCGTTATAACATGTGCGTCAAAAAACTCGCTACGATAGCAAATCAAACCACACAAGTCAATGAAGGTTAGAAGTTTAAGGTGTGGTTGCCGATCTCTGAGCTCGTCGACTAGTTTATGTCTCTTCTATGACAACTTGTGTGAATCAGTGTTGACATAGGAGGAGACCTTGTTAATTCACGACACGTTACTAATTATCATAAACGTCACAATCCAAAAATCAAAGCTACAACAAAACACAATATAGTGACCGTGGTTCAGTTCCACATATCAAAAACGTGTATTTAAAAAAAATAATAATATTCTTCCGAAAGAAAAAAGAAACTTTCACCTCCGCATCCTTAAAAGGATACTCAAACTCACAACCTAAAGATTCCGCTTCGTATCTGCCGCCAAATGTCATAAAATGAGTCAAAGAACTATGAAATCAGGCTCCAAGCTTGATGCATAATCTCATCATTCACAAAGGGGTGCAGCGACCACATCAAACAGTAGCTCTCTAGTTCTCCTGATGATGTCTTTAAACTAAGCGAAGAAACAATCTTTTCCTGCACACGTAACCACGCTGTGAAATTCCCATTATACCCCTACCCGAGTACCCGCTACCCTCGTGCAAAAAGTTTATGATCTGGTAATAAAGAACGGAGCGTTATACCTGCATCACATAATCCTGTTTAACCATGCTATATACTACTGCTACCATAATTGCATAATCAACGTCTCCAGGTTTCTTGGGGACAAACGAGACATTCCCCTCCTACAATAGTTTCAAAATCAATGTTATGATTGTTGTTCTTCATAAATAGACAAAAAAAAAAAAAAACATTACACGGTTGAAATGCACACAGTGAATTAAACAACATGAAGCTACCTCACTACAAGTAGCTGCTTCAAGATCCAAATCAGTATGATAATCTTGTGAAGATTCGCTTACAGCAGCTTCAATGGCCAGCTGTACATCCTCAACGAGGAATTCAAGTTCATTGATAATATCTTTTGCTGGGTTCCATAATTATACAAAAAAACACGGTCAGAAAATATATATTTTGCTGTGACACACGTAAAAAAAAAAGCGGTTATAAGCTACACTTGTTCGGTGTAAATGCAACAGTTTTCTTTTGAATATATAGAATCGAGTAAAGTACAAGGATAGTCCCTGTGGTTTTCCAAAATTTTGGATTTGGTCCCTAGCTTTTCAAAAGCACACGGATGGTCCCTGTGGTTTGCACTTTGTAACGAATTTAGTCCCCAACCAACAAATCTAAAGGTTTCAGGAGATCCAAGTTATGGACTAAATGCGTTACAAAGTGCAAATCACAGGGACCATCCATGTACTTTTGGCAAAAGTTGGGGACTAAATACGTTGCAAAGTGCAAACCACAGGGACCATCCGTGTACTTTTGGAAAGCTAGGGACCAAATCCAATTTTTTTGGGAAACCATAGGGACTAGCCATGTACTTCACAATCAAAATGGCAACATGTTGTGCAGTGTTGCCATGTTAAAATTACGCATTTCCCCATCATCATCATCATTTATAAATACACCGGCATTATTGATTTCAAGTCCACAAGATTTCTTGGTAAGAAAGTTACCTTTACTTGTAATATTCAACAGTTGAACATGGCTTGTATTCACTTCTGTATGCACATCACCAAAGGCAAAAAAGATATAAAGGTCAAGCCCATTAAGTGAAATGATTGGCTTTCGGAAATAATGTGTTCATGAACACTTACTGAATGATATTTTTTGTTTGTGTTTGTTTGTTAATTTAAGGTACTGGACAAAACAAACACAAACAAACGTTCATGAACACAGACGAACACAAACGAAGGAAAACAAACACAAACAAGCGTTCACGAATCACGAACATAAACGAACACAAACCACCCCTATCTTGTACTGAGAATGACAAAGAACACATCGGAGACTGGAATGAGAGCGGGGAAGTAGTCGCGTTGCCTCTGCTTGGAATGAGAGTGGGAACGCCATTTTTTAACTAGGGTTTCCAGCAAGTAAGGAGTAACACTAATACGTAATACACTATATTTATTTAATAAATAATTTATTAGTGGGAATTTTGATGTACTTAAATAAAAAATAAAAGTTCAAAACCCTAATAAACTATTCAACACAAACGAAGACCTTAACGAACGTTCACGAACATAAATGAACGAACGCGGCCCCTGTTCATGTTCGTTCGCTTAACTAAACGAACGAAATTTCTTGTTCGTGTTCATTCACTTATTAAACGAACATACACAAACGAACTTCCCGCCGCACGGTTCACGAACGGTTCGCTGAACGTTAGGTTCATTTGTAGCAAATGAATATTAAAAGGCTTGTATATAACACGAGCATGGGACTGCAAACTATTCGGGGCAGGGGACAATTGTACGATGCTAATATGCAAAATGTGACTATAAAGTCAAACGATTTATAATAGGCAAAACCATAAAGTTGAAACATTTAACAATCGCTTACACTTGTTGAGATTTTCAGCCCTACTGGAAGGATGAACATATCCAGCATTAATGTAAGACTGAATCCGATCAGTATTATTAGCTTTAATCACCTTCTCAAAGATCGTTGATGTTTTATCAATAGAGGGTCTTCTGATGAACTCTGCATACAAATATGGAAACTAAATATTACAAAAAAAAAAAAAAAAAAAAAAAAAAAAAAACTCATGCTACTATTTGCGTAACAACTGAAAATAACAAGGAAATTCACCGAGCGCTTGACGAAAATTAACTAGAAATCGATTCCCTGCAGCAGCAAGATCCTCAAATTTTGCAACCCTACACCATGAAAAAAACCGTGTTCGATTACATAGTTGTTATATAAGTACTAGTTAAATTATATAGAATGTGCAATGAATATGAAGCTGGATAGACAGAAAGCACCATACGAACCTTGCCATGAAATGCGAAAAAAGCTGGACAACATTCGCTTTTGTTTCAGATTGAGTTTCTGATGTTTCCATTCTGCCAAAACAACTGAATGGTAACAACCAAACAAGCCTCTGTTCCATTCATAAATGTTTACAATATATATAACATTATTGTCGTAGGGGAGGGTTCATTGGGGAACACTAAAAAGTGGGGAACAGTGAGGAACCTACTCAAACGAACTCCGATTGGACTCATTCCAACGGCGTTGGAACCGGCTCGTCGAACCCCAACTAGGATCTCTTAACCCTAAACCCTAAATCCTAAACCCTAAAGCTAAACAATAACGCTATAACCTAAGCTAAACCGTAAAATCTGAACTATAAACCCTAAACCTAAACCCTAAACCCACAAGCTAAACCCTGTGTACTAATGATTAACCCTAAAACTAAACCCTCTGGTTCAGTCCGAGTGGTTGCATATAGAATTGCCAGAATATATATTTTTTGGTTTAAAAAAGAAAAATAGGACTGTAGATTTCTCAAGTTATAAGCCAACAGTTTTGGTTCAGATCAACAAAATAACAAGAAATGATGTGTTAACAGAAAACTAACAAGCCCACAGGGCAGCTATAGCTCGTTTTTCATTGGGGACTTTTATCAAACACTTGGTGATCAGAATACATCTCAACGTTGCAAACCCATGATGAAAAATAAATCCCAAAAAAAAGTAGAGATAGAACGTACCAGAAGAAAGATTAAGCTACACCAAACAGCATTCACACACGAATAAGACGATGAATCGAAAGGCCGGTGATCGTTACAAAATACAATTTACAAGGACAAGGAGGGTGTTTGGGTTAGCTTATTTTGGAGTAACTTATAACTTATTATAACTTATTGACTCATAAAAGTTAATAACTTGTTTTTATAGTGTTTGGGTTAACTTATTTAAGTTGTTTTTGTATGTTGAGAAGTTAAAAATGAGAAGTTAGTATTAGGGGCTGTTTGGCAACATTTGAATGGTTAAGTGCTAAACCAGTTTGAGATCTGAACCATTAAGAGCTTGTATAATGCTTAAGCGTTCAGAGGCAAATGTTTTTCCAATTCAGATTAGAGGTCTTAAAAATTCAGACTATGTATAAATCTTAACCAATCAGAGGCAAGTGTCTGAACCATTCGAACATCTACTCGTGAAACAAACAGTCTGAACCATTAAGTGCTGAACCGGTAAGAGGTCTGAACCATTAAGAGGTAAACAAACGACCCCTTAGTAACTTATAACTTGTGACTTATATAAGTTAATAAGTTGTTTTTTAGAAGGAATCCCAAACACACCCAAAGGACTTAATGGTGGTGGGAAGGAGGAGGTCAATTAGGTTTCTATATTTTTCTTATTTATTTTTTGTTTTTTAATAATAAAAATAATAGGTAAATATCCCCTGTATTAATTATGAGGAAAAACCGAACCATAAGTCCATAACCCAAAATCGAATCGTTAACCAAAATTAATTATAACCGATAAAACCGATGGGTTATGGTTAAGTGAATCTAATTAATCGATCATTATGTTATGATTACGGTTAATGTGTCTTCTTTAATCGATTTTAACCGAACCGGACCTTCTGTTTTTATGATTTTCTAGCTTTTAAAATGTAAATTGAATCTATTTGAAATGATTGCTAATTTGGAAAAAAAAAAAAAAAAAGTGTAAGGTTTGTGTTTGTTTCGTCTTAGTTTGCTTGTTTTCGAGAATAATTTCTAGATTTTTTTTTTAATAAAAATCAATTTCATTCGAATCATCAGGGCAAATTATATAAGGATCGCAGGTAGACGAGCAACAAACTGCGCCGCCATCCCTTTTTGAATAGAAAACCCTAATCTACTAAAAACAAAGCCTCGCCCCTGAGGGGTCGAAAAGTTGCTATGGACCACACGCTGAACTCTAGACAAGAACCGAACTGCCTCCGGTACCAAGGAGCCGAACGTGTCAAACGCCAGGGGGACAAAGGCATAAACAAATATTTTTAGATATAACAAAACATAAAAGAATCAGAAAATACATTGGATAATTAACCAAAACTGGTCCATAACTAACGGTTGACCGACTTTGCACACTCCTAATTTGAGCAATCTCTTAGTTAAAAACATGGTTGAAAAACCCCGACTAGCTTCTGATTAATCACTAATTGGAGGTTCACCGATTAATTGTTAGGCGGTCAATAACGGTCCCATTCTGGCCAAATTTTAGCCAGGTCTTAGCCCAATTTCGACCAAACCTTATAAATTGTCGCAAATTACTTAAAAAATGGGTCAATGAGGGGTTAAAACATGTCTACTTTAAAAAAACTACACATAAAAGTGCGTGTGTATATATAGAACTAAAAATTACATATAAAAATCACAATCCGACTAATCCCTATTAATCCCGATTAATCGCTAGTCGATACCCCACCGACTGACTAGTGCCTAGCGATTCTTACAACATTGGTTAAAAATCAAGTCGTACGTGAGTTTCTCGAGATTTGTTTGCTAAAAACTTGATCCAAGCCAAGATTAAAAGAGGTTGAGCTTGAGCTCAAGTTTTATTGAACCTCATTAATTGGTTTTTTTGTTTTTACCTCAAAGTCACCTGCTCAACGTAGTTGACATTTTATCTTTATCTAATTCGATCTACTATGTAAAATATTTATTAATGAATACTGATGGCTCCCTTATTTAGTAACGGATTCTTACGGTTGTCAAACTACTATACAACTTACTGACTGTTACGGGTATCGCAAACCAAACCCCAATATCAAAACCTATCATTTCATAGCCCGACAGGTGAATTACCTCCCCAATCGGATCATGATGAAGAAGAGCCCCAAGAAGAGTTTTAAGAAAAAAAGAAGACTAAGAAGTACAAATGGAAGATGTCACACCCCAACCAATGGCAGAAACATCAGAGTGAGACAAATGAGATTGCTCAAAGACTTTATAACATTATGTGACAATAATTTAATTCAAAACCGTTTTCATTTCATAATATGAATTGTCAAGTACATCATAAGAAATTCAAATTACAACATCGAAAAGACAAAATACAACAAGTTCAACAAAAAATGAGATAACAATTCTAGTATTTCGTTATGAGTTTCTAGTGTCGTCCCTACTAGATTTCATCATAATCATCATCATTAGGCCCCAAAGCCCAATATAATAAGTTCAAGCCCAAATGCGATACGAAGCACAAAAAACAAAGTTTAATTAAATAAGTAATTAAACGTTATATTATTTATAACCCGTATAATAATAAATCCCGTTTTTCGTGGATATATAATTATTCTAGATAATTATATATTTCGTTCCGTTAATTGTTTGTGGTCACCAGTTAACCAAGTTAAGTGGATTTAATGTTTG